>NW_022681458.1:101686974-101899474 GCF_009764315.1 Trachypithecus francoisi
TATGATTCAACACATTTTTAAAAAATCCATTATCTCAGGCAATTGAAATACCCTATCATTGAGTATAATATTAATTACCTCACTCAAGGTACTATTCCATGTTTGAATAATTACATACATTTTTGCTGAATCGTGTTGGCATTGTGTTGGTGTCTCACTGAAGACTTCATCAGCTGAATAAATTCTGTGACTTAAAAAGTGCAAAGAAGCCGGGCGCGGTGGCGCAAGCCTGTAATCCCAGCACTTTGGGAGGCCGAGACGGGCGGATCACGAGGTCAGGAGTTCGAGACCATCCTGGCTAACACGGTGAAACTCCGTCTCTACTAAAAAATACAAAAAGCTAGCCGGGCGAGGTGGCGGGCGCCTGTAGTCCCAGCTACTCGGGAGGCTGAGGTGGGAGAATGGCGTAAACCCGGGAGGCGGAGCTTGCAGTGAGCTGAAATCCGGCCACTGCACTCCAGCCCGGGCGACAGAGCGAGATTCCATCTCAAAAAAAAAAAAAAAAGTGCAAAGAAAAGATCTACAAGCAACGTATTAATTCGAATTCCTCTACCTTTAATTACTATAGAACACATTTACTCCTAGGAGGAGGAGACATTATTTTTGTTTTAAATTTCAACCTTTTCATGAGTTACATTTGTAAAATTGAGATAGGGAAAATGAATAATGCTAAAATAAAGTTTGGTTTTGAAAATGGTAATTAGATTTAAATTGTAAATCTGCTAATCTGTTGTCATATTTGGGCCTATATCTATCTATTTATAGATAGAGATAGATACATAGGTAGATAAACTTACAAACAGGGAAAGATATTTTCCAGCTGTATTTTTAATATTCTTGTATTTCCAAGGCCATAGTCGTCTAAATAGATACAAAAAAGTATATATTAGCTATTCTAAACAAAGATAAACCACAGTTTTGTGGAAAGAATAACATCAACTTTCTAGTCCTCTTTTATTCAACTAGCTGTTGATACTTTCAGATGTGTTACTTAACCTCTCTGGGCACCACTCTCATCATGCATAGAATGTCAGCTGATGGTTGACATTTGTTTTACTTTAAAGTTCTATAATATACCTGTTCAGATTGTATAATATTATGCCTGTGACTGGCTTGCAATAAAACTTTTGTTTGGATGAATAAAAAACAACTTGTACCTTACTAGCTGCCTTTAAGAGTTCTCAAAGGAAGATTTACTTACTGTGTGGATAACTTACTGCAGACTATACACATATACAATATACTAATTTTATTCCTTGCATGCTGTGTATATATTATGTACTAATCTTGTTTCTTTTTTTTTCAAGATGGAGTTTTGCTCTGTTGCCCAGAACTAGAGTGCAGTGGTACGATCTCAGCTCACTGCAACCTCCACCTCCTGGGTTCAAGCAATTCTCCTTCCTCAGCCTCCCAAGTAGCTGTGATTACAGGAGCCTGCCACTGCGTCTGGCTAATTTTTATATTTTTAGCAGAGACGGGGTTTCACCATCTTAGCCAGGCGAGTCTCAAACTCCTGACCTCATGATCCACCCACCTTGGCTCCCCAAATGCTGGGATTACAGGCTTGAGCCACCGCACTCAGACTTAATCTTGCTTCTGTACGCATTAGAAGTCATAACATGTCTCTACGTTGCCCTGGTGAAGAGGGGATCAGAACTTTGTGTTATCATTTTGCTTGCTTGTTACTCTATACCAAAATGGGTGAAGTCTAAGGTAAAACCATGATCTGTTCAGGTAACATTGAGGGTATTTTCAGTGAGTGTATATAAGACCAAATTACAAAACCTGTACCTGGAGAACAGTGGGGACTACTATCAGGAAATTAGAAAAGAAAAAGGCAGTGTTTAAGTAATGAGAATAAGACGAAGGTGTAAATTATTTCATAAGAAAGCACTTCTTTGGAATTCTGCTTGGTCAGAATAGTAAGAAAGGAATCCTTAGGATGTGGAGCCTTATATACCATTGTCCACAAATAGTTGCTTATTTTTACCATCTTTACAGCCGATTCATAACTGAACTGATTTATAACAAATAAATGGCAAAACTCTGCAATTCATTTGATTGATTTTGAAGAATGTGGTTTCATTAATTCAGAGTTTATTTGGGTATGGCTAATGTGAGTTAACATGAATGTTTCCTTTAAAAGTGATTTTTTTTTTTTTAATTAAGTGATCACAGCTTTGAAGACAGATTTCAAAATGCGCCTTCTTAGAAGGTTGTAAAGTATCTTTAGAAAATGGGCACTTTGATTCATAATTGCTTTATGTTAGCCAATTCCAGCTGGACTTGCCGTAGTCTTCAAGGACAAATTGATGTCATGCTGATCCATATGTGTTATGCTGATAATCAGCATCATTGGAACTGAAACTCTGCCATCTTTCTTTTGTGTGATTGACCTTGTTATTTTAAAGGTGGCAGGGGTTGGGGGAGGAATTTGGCAAAGCATCCAAAAAATCAGAACACTTCATAGCTCAGCAGTTCATCCTAGACATTAAGGTCAGATCAGGTGCCAAATAACCTGACAAATTTGGAATGAGCAGCAGGACAGCTACCTAGAGAACATCAGAAGTTCACAATGTCACCCCAGCAGCACACAAAAAATAGGATAGTTACTAGCAATCCTTTGAGTTATTTGGCTGATATTATTTGCAGAGACAATGAAGTCTTCCTCTTTACTTTCCAGAGAGAGTGTATGGATACATAGCATGTCAATAAAAATGGATTCTTACATAGTCCTGGAATAGTTAATGCAACCATTTGTATTGTGAATCACTTTACTGATGTGATAGCAAGAAGTTGAGGTTCAAAGGGCAGTTTCTAAGTAGATATATTGAAAGGTACGTAGCAGAAACTCATACTACCTGCTGATGTGCAAGTTCTAACAAGGAAGTTGAGTACAGTAATTGACATGAAAGTCACATAAATCAAAAAGAATCCATTTTCTCTTTATTCAACATTTTTTAAATGTACCATTCTAGGGTCTATAAAGAAATTTAAAAATTGGAAGCATGCTGTGATGTTCATAGATGAGCAATTTAAATGTATAATGTAGAATTTTTGAATTCTCATCTTTTTACATTTAGAAATAAATGATAAATATTATCCTTTAATTAGTTAAATCCCTTGCTATAAAATAAGAGTAATGAGTCAGGCGCGGTGGCTCACGCGTATAATCCCGGCACTCTGGGAGGCCGAGGCTGGCAGATCACTTGTGGTCGGAAGTTCGAGACCCGCCTGACCAACGTGGAGAAACCTCATCTCTACTAAAAATACAAAATTAGTTGGGCGTGGTGATGTATGCCTGTAATCCCAGCTGCTAGGGAGGCTGAGGCAGGAGAATCACTTGAACCTGGAAGGTGGGGTTTGCCGTGAGCCGAGATGATGCCATTGCACTCCAGCCTGGGCAACAAGATCAAAACAACATCTCAAAAACAAACAAACAAACAAAAACAGAGAGAGTAATGAATAATATTTCCTCTATATTTTTGGATCTACTTCTCCTCCCGCATCTTTTCTTCTTTTCTTATTCCTCTAAAATCATTTCCCCATTCTTTCATTCTCACATTAAACCCCAAAACTCAAAATTGTGAGAAGAACTATATCATTTTCTGCCTCCCCTCCTGCATAAAGTTCTGACTAAATCTAAATATTTAAAGGTATTAAAGTTTTGACGAGTTTAGGAAAATACTGAGATTCATCAATTATTATCCAAAACCCGTAATTTTGACATTCCTGAAGCAGTTCTATGATTAGTTTAATCCTACTTATAGTTTAAGAGACTATGTCGTAAGTTCATTCACATCTAGAAAATTCACTGGATGAATCAAGCTTTATGTAACAGTGATGATAGAAGTTTGCCTGAATTCATCTCTGTATTTAATTCTAACTTTACTTCTCTGGTATTTTCTGTCTTATCAAGTCATTTATCTTAACTACACTATGCAATGGTCAGAAGTCATCATTATTCATGTTAATTTTACAAAAATAAATAATGAAAATTCTTTTAAACTCATAAATATTAGTTTTCCCCTTTCCACGTAATTTTTATTTGCCAATTGAAAAAGAATTTTAAAACATTGTACTCAGTAACAATATGAGCATTGATGATCATTATAAAGTATTATAGGGCATATATAATTTTATATGTATTCAATGTATGTAAAACATATGAGGGTTGGAGCTCACCAGGCCTGTATTACTGACTATAGAGACAATCTTAACATTTTACTTTTTCAAGTACAAACACTGATGTAAATAAAAAGCATCCTGCTATGGTCTGGCTGTTTTTGTTCTCCTGGGAATACATGGCCTTAGAGTTGAACAAATGAGAAATATACCTTTTTTTCTTTATTAAAAGGTTAATGAAATTCTTCATGACTTTTTGGAAGAAAGTTCAGTTTGGGTTTCTGCCAACGTCTGGAAACTTTCCCAGTATGTCCAACTAACCTGAATGATACAAGCCACTTAAAAAATCAATACTATAACTAAGACTTCAACCACATGGGTTCTCAAAAGGTGTCTTCATTTATGTCTTCATGAATAAAAAAAAAAAAAAGAAAAAACAAAACAGTGGTAAAAACGGAGTGGTGAAAACAGAGAAGGAATTTCAGTGGTTTAGTATATTTAAATTTTGGGTCTATTATTCTACCATGAATAATTTGAACAGAAAATATTTCTATAAAACATGTATTAACACATTCAATGTATTTATGAAAAGTCAGAAAATTATTTTGAGTCACTAAAATAACATCATAGAAAAGAAGTATACACTGTCATTTCCTTCTCATATCTAATAGGTCTGGAATGAACTTCTAGAGAGAGAATAAAACCTGTATTGCCTCTTCTACATGCCATTTCTATTTAATTCATGGTTTAGGGAAATTAAAATGATTATTTTTTGAGAGATGCAGCCAGTCATGTCTTTTACAATTAACCTGTTAGAACAATCAATGTTATGTAATAGTTGTGTTAAAAGCTGTTCATAGAGAGGGACAGTATATGTCACAAATTGCCTATTTGCTAATCTTCTTCACAATGCTTTTATGAATATACAAAGTATATTAACTTTAAAATCTAGCCAGTTGTGGTTGGGCATGTTGACTCATGCTTGTAATCCAAGAGCTTTGGGAGGCTGAAGTGAGAAGATTGCTTGAGGCCATGAGTTCAAAACCAGCCTGGGTAACACAGCAAGATCCCATCTCTATATTTTCTTTTTTTTAATAGCTGGGCATGGTGGCATCTGCCTGTAATTCCAGCTACTCAAGAGGCCAAGGTGGGAGGATCGCTTGAGCCCAAGAGTTCCAGGTTACAGTGAGCTATTATTGCAACACTGCTCTCCAGCCTGGGTGACAGAGTGAGACCTTGTCTCTAAAAAATAACAATAATAACTTTTAAAATAGCCAGTTATAAGTAGCATGAAATAATTATGTCAGGCGATCATCAGTAGTAGCCCCTTTTAATCTGCTAGTAGGATGGTTTTAGAGTGGGTGGATCATGTTCTCAACTTACAGTTCTACCAGAAGATATTGCTTCCTTCAGAGATAAATAAAAGCTGTACCTCTGTGTTCTGCCAATTTCATCTCATGTCTCAAAAGAATCCAACCATCTATCCTCTAATCTTATCTTGTGTTTCTAAAGAGACATTGCTGTTTTGCTACTCTTGTTGAACTAAGCTCTAGATAATTTGAATTCATTAATTTGCAAACTCACAGATTCTTAATAACTTATTTTTAATATGTGGTTGATTATTACACATTTTTAAGAAACAGAAAATTTCCTAGTACATATTTAAATGAAACTAATCAGACAGGCAGATTACAATGCAAATTAGTTGAATTGCAGAATCATCTTTAGCTTTTCTTCTCTTCCCTTCATCCAATCAAATATCATTTTCCCCGAGATCCTACCTCTTCAATACCTCTCATATGCATTGTTCATTTATTATTTTAACAAACATTTATTAAGCCCAATAATGTCCCAAGGTATAAGCTGGATGTGGGAATAAAATATGAAGTATTAGCTCCTCCTGTTGTTAAAAGAGTTCATAGCTTACTATGTAAAACATATGAAAGTGTTAAATACAGTAATAGAGGCAGGACAGTGTTCCAGCAAATAATGCCTATTCAAGATCAGGACCTATGATTGTAAAAAGCAGAAATTCCCTAAAAAGGCTCAAGAAAAGCAGGTTGAGGTGGGGAGTGGCATAAGGTTTTAAGTAACTGAATAGAGAAATCAAACAGTATGGGAAACACTCAGTAGAAATCAATAGGGCTCTAATAGGTGAGTTATTCTGTTCGAGACAGCCTTGGGAGACCATAGCAGATAAAATCCTTGAATCTTCCCTATAAAGTTTTACTTTAATGCAACTCACTTGAACTCCACAAGTTTGTTTCTGTCTTGCTACCGATATATACTGTATTTTCCTATTTATCTCTTAGTTCAAATTATATAAGATGAAAAAATAACTGATTGGCAAGACTCAGCCTCTGGACGGACACCCTTAATTCAGTTATCCACTTTAATCCTATCACATGAGGTGCAGAAGGGTGGCATCAGCCATCTAGTTCCATGTATTCAGAGGCAGAGACTAAAGACAGGAGGATCAGGTAAGCTCAACACACCAAAGCATACCTGGCACAATATCCTTGCCACTTTCACTGCTATTTCTATAGTTTAATTCTTAACTGATTGACTGTTGTGGTAGCATCCTGACTTACTCTCCGGATAGAGATGCAGACCACAAACAGGTAGTCATATAAATCATCCATGTATTTTTATAGATGTTCCCATGGCACTTAGTTTTTATTTCTCTCAAAGTATTGCTTATTTATAACTCTGTCTATGATTAGGGAAACATAGGAAAAACTACGTTTCCCTATATGTTCAATGAATGTTCAATGAATGAAGGAATAAGTGAATAATTGAGTAATAAAAAATGATTGACCTTGTCTTGCACATAAAAGGCATAAAATATTTGTTTGAAGTTGAAATAAATAGAGCTTTCATTAGTTAATGAACCCAAGGCAGAGGAATATCCAACTTTTATAGGAATCTGTCATAGGAACTAGGATTCTCAGTTGCCTTTTGCTGTAATCATTGTCAAGGCCAATTTGTAAAAGGA
This sequence comes from Trachypithecus francoisi, assembly GCF_009764315.1. NCBI lineage: Eukaryota > Metazoa > Chordata > Mammalia > Primates > Cercopithecidae > Trachypithecus > Trachypithecus francoisi. The sequence continues at coordinate 101,694,095 of NW_022681458.1, forward strand.
TGGCAATGAATCACTAGAGGGGAAAAAAAAGCACACCAGAGAAAGGACAATAATTCTCTGTTTATGAGCAAGTGCTTTCTCCTTACCCGCAGACTTCAAGATAAATGCATACCCACGAGCGTATGAATATTGACTCATATAGCAAACACTCAGGACTTTTCTTTGAACCTTTCGCAAGCATATTTTTCTGATGCTCATTGCAATAGGGGCTACAGCATGTCTTCACTTTACTTCTTGAAATATAGCCTAGATGTCCTATAAAACTACTAATAAATAGCTTGTTAGTTCATGTTTTATTTTGTTTTAAGCCTTAGAATAAAATAATTAGGATAGGAGAAAACATGGATAACTATTAAAGTTAATTACTTGTGCACATGGGATTTTTTATACCACTCTCTAGTTTTAGAGTGTTTAAAAATTTACATTGGAAAAGTAAAATAAAAAGTGACAAAAGGTAAACGTGGTGTTAATTATATTTTTTAAAAGCCTAAAATTCCTTCTATTTGTCCTATCTTGTGAATCTGTCAGTATTGTGGAAGAATGTGCTTTGAACACTTATTGCTGGATAACTCATTTTGTATTATCTGAAGAGGAAATGCATATTCTCTTACCATAATCTTATGAGAAAATACTAGGAAAATACTAGCTAAGTAAGGAAAGCATTGATAGATATGAGAAATCCAGAGAAAATTTTATAGAAATAGAAATAACCACATTGATCTCTGAAAATTACTTTAAAGGCTAGCATGCACCATTCTGTCCTGCAGTCCAGCCAAATGATACATCACCATAATAAATTAGACCCCTGAAATAGCACCCATAGAAATAAAAATGCTCACATAAGTTAGTCTGTTTATTTTCCATAACACTTTGACTTACATAGCAACAGAACACATAGTAATTGACTTGATTTTTCTTCTCCCTAAACTTTTATTGTTTGTGTGTTTGTTTAATATTTACTGAAGATCTGAAGTTGTGTAAGGTTCTATTCAATCACTAGAGATAGGTATGTAAAAACTACACAGTTCTTGCTTGTATGAGCACACATTCCACAGGGAAGGCAGACACCAAAATGTAATCAAAATACAGTAAGCTATATTACAGAGATATACCCCAATGATAAAATAAAATAAAATAAAAAGAAGGACTGAATAATACTACCTGCAGGAGTTGGTGAAGACATGGCAGACATATTAACATTTATTCAAGAACTTCAAGAATAAGTCTGATTACCCAAGCAGAGATCTGGGGACAGGACTGCTCTTTGAATGATGATTTGTAGGTAGTGAAGAGTAGGGGAAAGAAGGCAGAAAAATTAGAGAGTTACAATTGAAGAGCTTTAACAAAACAGTACTTATAAGTGCTACTGAATAAGGCAGCAAAAACAGTAAAGAGTGATTGTATACCAGAGATATATAAAGTGATTAATTTGAAAGTCTTAGCAACATACGAAACTGGAAGCCACAGATGGATGTTTCAGATCTTTTGTGTGCAGTAAGCATTAAGGTGTTCCTTGGTATTTCCAAAACAATTTTTTAAAAAGAACTATGCTTATAAATCTGAGGAATATAAATAAATATTCCCTAGATATACATATTTTCATATGAATTAGATTAATAATTGTTAGCCTTTTTATATCTATAAAATATCTTTCTTTTGAATGACTGGTGTAAATTAAAGATCTGTCTTGAAAGAAAGTCAGGTATATGCAAATATTCCAAGAAGAGAGAATTTTAAACTAATTGATAGCAGAGTGTCAGCAATTCTTCAAAGAGTAGGTATAGCCACGTATGAAAGTTACTGAGGAGATAATGGGAGTGGGGGAGTCAGTATGATTATTGTTTGCATTGCCCAAATATTGAATTGTTCATATAAAGTCTATATCATTTTATATAGCTTTCTTTTTTTTTCAATTTTTTTACTTTTTTGAAACAGAGTCTCACTCTGTCATCAGGCTTGAGTGTAGTGGTGCAATCTCAGCTTGCTGCAACCCTCTGCCTCCCGTGTTCAAGTGATTCTCCTGCCTCACCCTCCCCGGTAGCTAGGATTACAGGCACAAGCCACCACACCCAGCTAACGTGTGTATTTTTAGTAGATACAGGGTTTCACCATGTTGGCCAGGATAGTCTCAAACTCCTGACGTCATGATCTGCCCACCTCAGTCTCCCAGAGTGCTGGGATTACAGGCATGAGCCACCACACCCGAACAGCATTTTTTTTACAATGAGGATTTGGGTGGCAGTTTGATTAACTTAAGAATAAAGACAGTCATCATTTTTAATGCCCTTAATATATTCTATGGAAGCTTGGATCTTCATTTGCTATTACTGTTTATAGGATTTATGCCATTAAAGTCAACCCAGCTATTACCAAATCTTATTCTAGGAATAAATGCTAAGACCTTACTTGAGAACCAATTTCATATGTGGACTCAAATTTGTATCTCCCTGTTCTTTTCTTTTTCTGAAATTTTTAAATGTTCTTCAAGAAAGTTAAGTGAGAGTTTCTGTTTCAAGTACCATCACTAGTTCAATTTTAATTTCTTATTTTATATTAGTATATCTCTCGTAAACACAGTATACTTATAGTCATGTAAATTGTTTTTAGAGACTAAAAAATTATTTTTCTAATTTCAAGAATTATATTTAATATAAACTTTTTATAAATCATTTGAAAAATTTAGGCATAAAAATTGGTGGGCTAAGTGTAAGAATTTCAGCCTAATGCATTAGTTTCCTTCATTTCTCAACAGTTATTGAGCATCAGTGGGTGTCAGAGCATTTGGGAAATATCAGTGAACAGAACAGACTAACATTCCTGCCCTTGTGTGGTACATTCTAGTAGAGAGAAGGACATATACAACAAATGATGAATATCATGTATTAAACTATGTTACAGTCTTGAAACAGAACTACTTTATTTCTTGTCTCTTTCATTTGTGATAAGCAGCAAAGAGAAATTAGGCTGTACTTTGCACACTTTGCTTAGAAATATCCTCAACTAATTATCTAAGTTTATCACTAACCAGTTCAGTTTACTTTCCTCTCAAAAGTAGAAATAATTAGGCTAAGTTCTCTGCTACTTTGTGATAAAGGTGGCCTATCCTCCAGTTTCCAATAACATGTTCTCATTTTCATCTGAGACCTCTCTAGAAGGACCTGTAACATACATATTTCTATCAACAGTCTTTTCAAAGCAATCTAGGCTCTTCCTAGTAAATGACTCAAATCTCTTCCAGCCTCTACCCATTACACAATTCCAAAACCACTTCCACGTTATTAAAACAAGGGAAATTTATTCTCTCACAGTTCTGGAGGCTGGAAGTCTGAAATTAGAGTGTCAGTTGCTGTAGATTCTTTCTGAGAGCTCTCAGAGTCAATCTATTCTATGCCTCTTCTTTAGCTTTTGGTGAAGGCAAATAGTCTTTGGCATTCCTTCATTTGTAGATGTATCACTCCAATTTCTGTCCCAGTCTACACATGGCATTCTACCTGTGTGTCTCTATGTTGTGTTTTCTTTGTGTGTGTCTGTCTTTGTGTATCAATCTCCTTCTTCTAGCAGTCATGTTGGTATTGAGGTCCACCCTAATGACCTCATTCTTAACTTGATTACATATGCAAAGATGATTTTTCCAAATAAAGTCACATTCACAGGTACCAGGATTAGAAATTCAGCATATCAGGCCGGGCGCGGTGGCTCAAGCCTGTAATCCCAGCACTTTGGGAGGCCGAGACGGGCGGATCACGAGGTCAGGAGATCGAGACCATCCTGGCTAATACGGTGAAACCTCGTCTCTACTAAAAAAAATACAAAAAACTAGCTGGGCGAGGTGGCGGGCGCCTGTAGTCCCAGCTGCTCGGGAGGCTGAGGCAGGAGAATGGCGTGAACCCGGGAGGCAGAGCTTGCAGTGAGCTGAGATCCGGCCACTGCACTCCAGCCTGGGTGACAGAGCGAGACTCCATCTCAAAAAAAAAAAAAAAAAAAAAAAAAAAAGAAATTCAGCATATCTTCTTGGGAAATACTACTCAGTTCATCACATACAAATGAATAAAATGTATGGCATATTAGATAGTGACAAGTGTATACACACTATATTTTCCCCTCCACATTAGACTGAAGTTATTCTTATTTTACCAGAAAACTTGCAGTGAAATGGAATTTTTCAAAATGTGTTCTGTGCAGCACTGGTCTGACAAAATTTTATGTGAGAAAAATATTCCATAATTAAGTATATTTGTTTTATTCAGCATCTACCTCCTCTCTCTCTGCTTCGCAGTGTCTACTAACCCATTCAGGATTCTGAGAATTCTTGTAGTAAAGAAAAAAAGTAAACATTTTCCTTTTCTTTTTCTTTCTTCTTCTTCTTCTTCTTCTTTTTTTTTTTTTTGAGTTGGAGATTTGCTCTTGTCACCCAGGTTGGAGTACAATGGCTAGATCTCGGCTTACAGCAACCTCCGCCTCCTGGATTCAACAGATTCTCCTGCCTCAGCCTCCCTAGCTGGGATTATAGGCCCCGGCCACTACACCTGGCTAATTTTTGCATTTTTAGTAGAGATGGAATTTCACAATTTTGCCAGGCTGGCCTTGAACTCATGACTTAAGGTGATCCACCTGCCTTGGCCTCCTAAAGGGCTGGGATTAAAGACATGAGCTGCCACACCTGGCAAAGTGAACATTTTCTAAAGGAATTTGACCACAGTATTCTTTTAATCTTAACATTTTCTTCAAAACTAGTATATTATTTGCAAAACACTTAATGAAACCCAGCAACAAAATTATAGATTTCTTCCTCCTCACTGGTTCTGGGACATGTTTGTGAAGGTTAGCCAAAATGGAAAGCAGAATTGACTCCAATGTAAAGTGTCCAAGTTGATTTCCTATTATTGATAGGTGTTCAATAAGAGTATAGGTATACTCTGCTGTAGAGCTACCAGAGTGGAGTCCACAATTATCAGAATCTATATCTCAAATCCATACAGATTAATTATTAAAATTTAATAAACAAGCAATAAAAATGTGAAAGTGCATGTGGCAGTTTGAAAATACAGGCTCCTTAGGAGGCAGTGCAGGATTCTTATAAGGATTTTTTAAATAAACAGTAACACAACTTTTGGGTCATTTCATGGCCACTTTCTAGAGGTCCCAGTAATACTGGCTGCTGTAGTGTCAATGATTACAGGACCTTAAAGAGCTATAGTGTGCTCCTGTGTTCAAGAAAGTACTTACCAGAAAGAAAGGATAATAAGCAGGTAGGCAGAAACAAAAAAGCCAAGAAATTTAGCAGGCAATTGTTACAAAAAGAGAGGACAAGGACAGGAAGGTAGCAGACTACCCTAAAAAACAAAAACAGGGTGGGTGCGGTGGCTCACACCTGTAATCCCAGCACTTTGGGAGGCCGAGGTGGGCGGATCACTAGGTCAGGAGATCAAGACCATCCTGGCTAACACAGTGAAACCCCATCTCTACTAAAAATACAAAAACAAAAATTTAGCTGGGCATGGTGGCATGTATCTGTAGTCCCAGCTACTTGGGAGGCTGAGGTGGGAGAATGGCATGAACCTAGGAGGCACAGCTTGCGGTGAGCCAAGATTGCGCCACTGCACTCTAGCCTGGACAACAGAGTGAGACTCTGTCTCAAAAAAAAAAAAAAAAAAAAAAAAAAACCTAATATAGGTGAAGATGCTTTATGACCTTCTCACTATTGCCTTGGAAAAAATGAGTGATGCAAAGGCAAAAGGGAATTTACTGGGTTGAGCCTGTGGTACTCTCTGGTGGTTGCCTATGGCATTAATGTAAAGAATCTTTCAGAAAATGGAACACTCTTTCTTTTACATATCACACATTACTGTGAAGCCTCTGGTAACTTTGGGTGTATTTCTACAAACTAGTCCAGGTGTCTCTGGTATTATTTACAAACATCCAAACTGCTTTGTGATATAATTCTTCTGAGTTTAAATATCAAGTGTTATTGTAAATATTTACCCTGCGCAGCTCTCTGCCTTCAGCTTGTGGTGTGCCCACAGCTTTACTCTATGTAGTTTAATTTTTAAAAGATAGACCAACATGGCACAAGTATACATATGTAACAAACCTGCACATTATGCACATGTACCCTAGAACTTAAAGTATAATAATAATAATAAAAAAAGAAAAGCATCCAGTGAGATCTCTAATAGGGATTCTTCAAACCTGAAGCTTACTCTAAAGGCAGAAATAAGATCCCTGAAATATAGGCCACTACGTAGCCCACTAGATGAAGACACTTCAGGTCTCAGGACAATTGGTATAATGTTCCCAACTAAGTTTACTTGAACACTGAGTTTTCCTGTTATGAAAGACAAACTTTGGAATCTTCTGATCCATAGTCAGACTTGTTTATCCATTGCACCAGTGGCTCACATCCTGGATGACTAATTCTGAAGCAGTCATTTAATGAAGCTTTATTTGGGGGATATTAGAAGGTTTGTTGTATGTGTCTCGAAAATCCAGCTTTCTATGCAAGCATACAGTTACAGATAACAAAATGCTACCCATTCTAGTTCCACACTTTCCTCATCTATTTCCCCGGGTAACCTAGCATATGAACTACATTTTGAAAAGAAGGAATCATAAAAATGGCTGATAATTATCCAGAAGCTTACCAGTTTTACCAGTCTCTGAAGAAATTCCCATTATATCGGGCTGTGTCCTGTTTCCCCAAATAAAATAAGACCATACACCAGAGGCTTATCAGAGTTTATTTCGAGGTCATTAATTCAGCATATTCTACTCCAGGTGAAAATGTTTCCCAGAACTCTCTCTTGCACTGACATTTATTTTGTGTTAACCATTCTGCCTGGCATGGCTCCACACCACATCTAGAGGCCATTTAAACAATATTAAGATAACAACATTAATTCACTGTTTTTCTGTTAATCATATAGAAGCAGATCAGCTTGTTATAAATAATGATCTCACCTTGCCTGAAGCTCAACTCTTAGCACTTGTTCTAATGTAAATCCCTCTCCTTTTGTACTAGCTGCAGAGTAATAGCATTTAAGGCTGCGCTCTTGTTTCTTAGGTTTCAATACTGTTAGGGAGAGAGGAAGTGGCTTCAATTTTAAATTTGAATAGGATTGCTTTCCAAAAAAATGTGAGGAGGAGGACACAACCTTTCTTGACTTGCTTTGATGAAAAGCATCATTTTTCTCTTTTCTCGTGATGATTACTGGAGTTGAGACTCGAATTAAGCAGCTTGTCTGACAGATGATGTAATGTGTCATAACTTTTCCTTATCTGCAAAATAAATATATTGGGTTGGAAAATCAGGAATTTTTGTCAAGGTTTCATTTACTTTCACGTTTGGCTCACGCTTACTACAGAGGAGATGTAGCTACTCGATTCCTGGCAAACCATAGTTAAACAATAGTCATTCTTCTATGTGGAGTGTGTGAATTTTTCAAGGTGATGGAATAAAATAGGCAAATGTGCAACTGGATTCTAGCAACTAGAGGTCCTTCTTTGCTCACTTGTATAATTAGGCATGGCTTTTAAACAACTTTCCACATCTCCCAGGGGGCTTTCAGAAATATAGGAGGTGGTGTTCCAGTGAGCTGGTGCTCATGCTGCAGCTTACCGCTAAACAGTTGCTCATCCAATCAAATTCAATCCAGTACAATGTATCTTCTTTAAAAGAACTTCAAAATAATACAGTTATAATCTGAGGGTGAATTAAATAGGCAGTGTGTTCCTGTTCTCAATATTCCCATTTTTCCTTCTCTGAATCATCAGCTTTGCATTCAACCAGCATTTGCCAAGTGCCAACAACATACCTGTCATCATTCTGAATGTCAGAAAATCATGATGAAAAAGGCACACTTGCTGCCTGACTTTGTGGAATTCCCAGGCAAATGGTGTAGAGGCATTTACAATCAAGTAAGAGTTACCACGAAGTTACGCGCAGAATGCTCTGAGGTACCAGTGAGGGGCCTGCCAATTTAGAAAGGGCAGGGGAGGTTCTCAGGGAAAGTACTGGCTGACCTGACATAGAAACATCTAAAGCTAAGCTCACGGAAAGAGGTCAGAGAGTGGCAAGGGGGCTGTAGGTGGAGAGAGCAATTTGAGCAAATATATGGCAGCTTAAAAAAGCATAGTATTCTGAGGGAAACAGTTTACAATGGCTAGATCACAGTGGGCAAAAAGTAATGGAAATAGGGTTTCGTGATAGACTGTATCAAAAAAGAGGTTCATCACTTTTTTGGATTGTCAATTTCAAAGTTAAGAGAGAGCTGCAAATAGTTACATTAATTAGCCAAGAACATAATAATTATGAATACCTTCATACCAGCTACATGATACAATTTAAATGATGGTCCCAAAATATCGTTGGTGTACAAATAAAAATTTCGCCACCAAATATTCATTTATTTGGCATTTTAGTAGTGTACTGTTATTGAACAGCACATACATTAGCTATATTTGAACATATTGAGTGTGAATTACTTTAACATATATTCTTTCTAATGTTAAATATTAAGATTGGATTGTAGAAAGACTAATAAAAGCAGGCAGAGAGGAATATTTAGGTAGAAGACATGTTAGGGGAATTGTTCAAGGGGAAGGCAGAGTTGTGTGAACACCCGGAAGAAAATCATCATTAGAGGAAAAGCAGAGTTTGAAAGAAAAAGCATTCGCTGACAAAAGCAGTGGAGTGCCTGAACTCGTTTTTGAACCACTCATGACAATCGATTGTTAACTTTTTATAAATTGTGATAAGGGGGGAGATCACCCTTCATATCGTCTTATGCCCAGTTTCTGCCTCCAAAGAAAGAAGAAGTAAAAACTAAAAGGCAGAAATGAAATCCACAGGCAGACAGCCTGGCGCCGCACCCTGGGCCTGGTAGTTAAAGATCAACCCCTGACCTAATCGGTTATGTTATCTATAGATTACAGACATTGTATAGAAATGCACTGTGAAAATCCCTATCTTGTTTTGTTCCAATCTAATTACCGGTGCTTACAGCCCCCAGTCACATACCCCCTGCTTGCTCAATCGATCATGACCCTCTCACACACACCCCCTTAGAGTTGCGAGCCCTTAAAAGGGACAGGAATTGCCCACTCGGGGAGCTCCGCTCTTGAGACCGGAGTCTTGCTGATGACCCCGGCCGAATAAACCCCTTCTTTCTTTAACTTGGTGTCTGAGGAGTTTTGTCTGCCGCCCGTCCTGCTACAGTGAGAGCTGGTTGTTAAACACAGTCAAGATTTAAAAAGAAATAATATGAGCACACTATTCAATAAATTATGTTAAAAACAAATACTCAAAGCTCATTACTTTCTAATTATTTTATTTCATTGAATTATTATCTTTGCTGATGGAGTTATTTAAGACTGTTGTTATTGCACATTAGTGTGAATGACTAACATGAAAATATTATGTTAGCAATAAAATAAAATTACTGCTAATTAGTAGATAGCAACTGTACACTATGTCTAGGGATGGATTCTTACTTTCTTTAGAGACCACGCCCCATGTTTTCTTTGAAAAGCACTCCTTATATTACTCTCGTAAAAGTAGAGAGTAATATGTGGAAGCACTACATAATAGTGTTCTCCTATGCATCTCATGCTAATTATGTTGGTAACTTGAATTTGACCATATTAGGAATATTAATACCATAAAAATTAGCAAATAATAAATCTGGGTTTTACTTATTGTTTTATTGATTGTCCATTGTTGACATCAGATATTAGTGGATTTTTTAAAATGTTAAAAATGTAGATTGAATTTAAATGGTATCATGTCTCTAAATGCTACATTGTGAACAGCACAAAAAATTGAGAAAATATCCTTCCAACATTAAGAAATGCTATCCAATTCAGCAAAGAAATCTCTCAGGTCATTGACAAAAAGGTGAAATCTAAATTATTTTTGTTATTATATTTTGGTAAAATAAACAAAATTATCAGCCAACGTTTATTTTGAACCCATCCTTCTTCATCAATTACATAAATAAGTTATCTACAAATACCAGTTTAGCAAAATCAACTGAAGCATTTTGTGAGAATCAACTGACTATAGGGAAGTTACAATAAAGCGTACTGTATACAGGATTACTATTTGTTATTGATGGGCCATATATCCTTTATATCAGTAATATTTATAATAAGTGCCTATATTTTTTCCATAAAGTTGATTATGAAACATTTACTGGGACATCAGTGAGTAACAATAAAAAAAAAAAAAAAAAAAGTCATCTATTTTACAGTTTTGCCCACATTTCACCTTTGTGTGAGGGTTCCTTCGCATATGATTCCTGTGAACATACTCAGTATTTAGTGTTTTAACTTAATGTCATTCGACAATGGTGATCTGGATCTCTCAATACTCTGCTCACCATAGCAGATATTGGAGAAGCTGTTCGTTTGAATAGCTCTGGAAGATGAATTACACATTTAATGTGACCTTGTATACTGTTGCTACCATTACCACCAATCGTGTCTTTTGTGCTATTTGGAGCAGACATATATGCTCTAGTTTTTGAAATGCTTCTCTAGGGAAAATCTGCCAAAAACCATGCAGTATATGGCATTGAGTTTTATTAAACAAATTATTTCTTTTTTATTTTTATTTTTTTTTGAGACAGAGTTTTGCTCTTGCTGCCCAGGCTGGAGTGAAATGGCATTATCTGGCTCACTGCTACCTCTGCCTCTGCAGTTCAAGCGAGTTTCCTGCCTCAGCCTCCCAAGTCCTGCCTCAGCCTCCCAAGTAGCTGGGATTACAGGCATGCACCACCACGTCCAGCTAATTTTGTATTATTAGCAGAGGCAGGGTTTCTCCACGTTGGTCAGGCTGGTCTCATAAACTCCCTACCTCAGGTGATCCACCCACGTTGGCCTCCCAAAGTGCTGGAATTACAAGTGTGAGCCACCATGCCCGGCCTGTTTCTTATTTATTTATTTAAAACAGTATCTCATTCTGTCACCCAGGCTGAAGAGCAGTGGCATGATTACAGTTCACTGCAGCCTTCATCTCCCAGGCTCAAACAATCCTCCCTCCTCAGCCTCCTGTGTAGCTGGGACTACAGACGTGCAACCACGCCCAGCTATATATTGTTTATTTTTAGTAGAGATGAGGTCTCACTATGTTGTCCAGGCTCATCTTGAACTCCTGAACTCAAACAATCAATCCTCCTTCCTCAGACTCCCAAAGTGCTGGAATTACAGGTGCAAGCCACCATGCTGGGCCTAAACAATTTATTTTTAGTTAATCACTTTGTCTCTTCTTTATTGAAACTTTGGGGCAGTATGTTGAAACTAGTGCAAATGTTTTAGATGGATGGAAGAGCCAACTTACAGACTATTTGCTTTGGTTAGAGATGACTTTGACACAAATAGCTTTTATCAAAGTGAAAGGCATTGGCTGTTATTTTAGTAGAAGTAATTTGCAACGTTTTTATATAACTCCTAATCCAGAGTTGGGTAGCCACTCACTTACGTCTGTGTTTTGAGAAATGTTGAGAACGATTTTCTATTTTTTTTTTTTTGGTCAAAGCAATGTATAGTTAAAATTCACTATATTAAATTTTGTAAGGGTATGAATCAAATTTATGCTTTCCAGTGAATACCCCATGCTTAGGTATTCAAAAAGCTGGCCACACAGAAGGTACTCAAAACATATTTGTTAGAAGAAAAACAAGAAAGGAAGGAAGGGAGGGAGGGAGGAAAGGGATAAGGGAAAGTAATGCATTATATAGAGTAACTGTAAAGGCATAAAACTCAGACATAATCTCACCAGTAAAATGTAATAATGGCAATACTGTATTATTAATATATTCCTAGTATAGTTTGCTAGAACTGCCATAACAGAATACCACAGACTGGGTGGCTTCCACAACAGAAGTTTATTGGCTCACAGTTCTGGAGGCTGGAAGTCCAAAATCAAGGTGCTGGCAGAGTTCGCTTGACTCCTCTCTCCTTGACTTGTATTCACCTGACTGCTTTCTGTGTCTTCACTGGTCCTACCTGTTTGCCTACCTTTGATGTCTCTTTGTTCAAATTTTCTTTTCTTATAAGGACACCAGTCAGATTGTATTAAGGCCCATGCTAAAGGCCTCATTTAGACTTAATCACCATTTTAAAGACCTTATCTCTAGGAACAGTCACATACTAAGGTACTGGGTTTAGGGCTTCAACACAGGAATTTTGGGGAATACAATTAAATCCGTAACATTTTTTCCAGTTCAGTTTCCATGTTATTTTTCATTCCATAGTTGACATGCAAGTTTTAAACATTGGTTTTTAGCTTAATGTTTTATATTAAATATTCTACTATCCCAACAAAGCTTTGCAAACACTAATATAAAACTTAAATAAATATTACTTGCATACATTTTTACCTGTTACTCCATTTGGCCCCATAAATTATTTTCAGTGTTCAATCTGATAAATAATAACACAACATCTATCAATATTTGTTGAAAATTCATATGACATTTTTAAGATTTTTGATGTTGCTGAGGGGTTAGAAATAATGTGGTCAATTTTATTTCCCATGGAAGAGCATCATGGGATGCTCTTAGAAGAATTGAGACGAGAAAAGCATCTCTTCTCTAGCATGGACGTGTATGAAAGACATAAATTGCTTCAAACATGTACAAAGAGCCATTCATAGACTTTTGATGAAGTAATATCAGGCCTGAAGGTTATTTATTTAGGCTCAATTTTTTTTTCTTATGCATTTTATCATACTTAATTGGACTTTATAATAAAAATGAAAGCAGCTGAATGATAGAATGGCTTACAGGAGAGAAAGAGGGAAAGAAAAACATACGTAACAGACAATCTTTTGACACTGACTATGAGGCTAGAAAGGACAGGCTATATATATCCTGTTTGATGCTCAAGGAAAAAAAAAAAATACCACTTCTAACTTTGTGGCTGTGGTGACCTTTCCAAAGTCTTGCTTGGCATATGGAAAGTGTATTTTCCTATTTGGCAGTAACAGCAGCAGAAAATGTATTTGGCCTTTACCTGGGTGTTTATGGTGGCAGAGTCCAGTGGATCATGTAATGGGCTGAGTATTAGGCTGCCAGTTCCAGCCCAGCTCCAGGCCATTCTGCTTAAAGGGACCTGGCTTGAGGCCTGGAGTTCCAGGTGGTCTTACCTGACTTAGCTAAATAGGTATCAGGCCTTTAATGATCCCATAAACCTGAGAACATAGAGGAGATTCAAACAGGACTTACATAATTCTGCCCAATATTAATCAAGATGAATCCACTCAAATAGGACCTTAAAAAAAGGAAAAGTTAGGTGTCAGCATTTTTTTTTTTTTGGTACAAGGCTAGATAATAAATATTTTAGGATTTGTGGGCCACATATGTCTCCAGTCAATATTCTTTGTTTTCTGCCTTTTGTTTTCCACATCCTTAAAAAATGCAAAACCATTGTTTTCTCAAGTGTCATACAAAACAGGCTACAGTCTGGTTTTGCTTGTGGGCCACAGTTTTCTTTTATCCACCAATTTGCACAAATAAATATGGCAAATCCAATGTGCTCCACAGTAATGCAGGATTTTTCTCAGTCACTTTGCCAGTCAGGGACCACTGCCTGGCAACACTCTCACCCAGGCCACCCTACATGCTTCAGGAGACTACCTGCCCTCTCTGCCCACCTGGGCTGTGCCTAGCTTGTGCACCAGCTCAGGCCATGGCTGGACTGGATGTACCCCAGCCCACCTGTGTTATAGCTTGTACCCACGTTCCAGGGTTCCCAAGTTCTTGTCCCACATCCAAGAAGAATGAGGATATGCTGACAATTGAAAGGTGAGGAGGATGGAGAAGAATTTTATTGAGTGACAGAACAGCTTTCAGCAGAGAAAGGACATGGAGGTGATCCCCCACCTGAAGTCAGGTAGACTCTCTCTCAGTGTGGCTGAGCCCAGGACTTTTGAGAGCTCAGAATAGGGGAGTGTGTGCTGATTGGTTTGTCACTAAGCAAAAAAGGCTAAAACGAAGGCACCACTCAAAGGTGGGCATGACAGTTTAAAACACCAATTAGGGAAAGGTAGGTTTTTGTAAAATAGGTGAAGGTTGAGGATCAATCAGAAGAAAGTGTACCAAATGGGAAGACAGGTTCTCAATCCAGTTCGTGGATGTGACTTGTAGCTTAGCTTTTAGGCTTTAAACTGTCTTTGGCTTGGAAGTGGGCTTTCACTGGAGACTTGCTGCTGTCTGCCTAGGATTTGTCTGCCTCCTGCCTCTATTATTAGTAGTATTTTTTAATCCCTTATTTTACTGTATTTATCTTAAATTATATCCTGTGTACACAGAGCTTGCTTCATGAAGAGACCAAATTAGAGAACGCTCTGTTATAACATGACATAACATTTCACAAGTTTTTATTTTAGATTACCTATCTTATCTGACCAACCATTTTGTATAATTTATATAAAATATATTTAGTAGTTTGATTATATAAAGATTTGCTGCTTTAGTAAATGGTGTGAATCCCAGTTATAAAAAATGACATTTCCATGGATCATCTATCGACCTTCCATCAATATACACGTCACACACAGAAGTTCTTTCTTAGTTGTTTGTTTTGTTTTTGGTAGCATTTCATACTTAAGTACAAGGTACAAAACTGCATTCATTTGAATCTTCTGTGAAGAATTAGGAAGATGTAATGCAATTACAACCCTGGAATCTAGTGAGACTCCTAAGGCAACCTCCTTAGAAAACTGGGTCTTAGAATCTATGACAATTGTTGGTCAGAACTTCAATGTTAGGTCTTTTCCTAAAGAAAATATTTTTAATTATAGTGCTATCCTCAATAAGTTTTCTTCAGAATGTGTTACATAATCACTCTTCCAGATGATTTTTGTGAGAAGAAACTTACCTGAAGAGTATCTGATGAAAGATCCATCTTTTTAAGTAACGATTATATACATAATTACAGACTTAAAGTAATAATACAGTAAGGTGTTGATTCACAGTATTTTAATTAAAAACCTCAAATATGAACTTTTAAAGTAGAATGCATTACCTACTGATCACTCATGATATTGCAACATTGATATATTAGCTACTAAATGATTCAGTCCTGTAAAAGATATAAATGTGCTAAATTCTGAATGATCCTACTATAACTTTTTGAGACAGAAAATTTCCCTATTATCTGTACCCCCAATACAAGATACGGGCAAGCCGAATTATGGAAATATGAACTGCCCCAAGGAACATAAATCTCCAAGGAGAACAAGCACTTTTCATGTAGAAGGTAGGATTCACTGAAGGATTAGTAACTACTTACTTTTTACACTGACACCTGCCTACACACACACATATTCAACTGAACCTACTGTTACTGTTATAATGTTTTTAAAACATTTATTGACACAGCTTTTCTTTCTTTTTTTTTTTTTTTTTTTTTTTTTGAGGCGGAGTCTCGCTCTGTCGCCCGGACTGGAGTGCAGTGGCCGGATCTCAGCTCACTGCAAGCTCCGCCTCCTGGGTTTACACCATTCTCCTGCCTCAGCCTCCCGAGTAGCTGGGACTACAGGCGCCCGCCACCTCGCCCAGCTAGTTTTTGTATTTTTAGTAGAGACGGGGTTTCACCGTGTTAGCCAGGATGGTCTCGATCTCCTGACCTCGTGATCCGCCCGTCTCGGCCTCCCAAAGTGCTGGGATTACAGGCTTGAGCCACCGCGCCCGGCCTTGACACAGCTTTTCTATGAAATAATTGGCACCTACAGGAGATCACTTCTTGCCTTCCAATTTGAAAGGTGTAAATAATATCTTGGATTGTATTCACTTAATTTACTTGCTAGAGTCAGATACTGATCTTGCTTCCAGGAATCTAAGAGTGACACAGTTATGCTTAACTTTAATTCAGGCCAATCATAAGCCACCACATTCAATCTAGTTTATTTTTTGTCTTTTATCAGGAAAAGAAACATTACTTTTCTGGAATATGTGACACGATTAGGTAAATCTCAATTTAACAATGCATTTTAAAATACGTTAAAATCAATGAGATAATCTGTATTCAATACTTGTTACATACAAGTTTCTCAAGAAACATTTACTAGCATCTTATCTACACAAAAACAGGTAAGATTAGCATTATCCAATTAGTTCTGAGGACTGTCCAACCTCACATTAATCTCTAATTGTATATGTTGTCATCTGTAGATTGGATGCAAAAATTATCTTTTAAAGTAAAAACTGTTAATGTGAGAATATTTATACGTTTAGGCCCTGCCCATTATTCCTCTGAATTTGGGAATATTAGGATTAAGCAATGTATCCTGGCAAGCAGAGGAGAACTGAACAGGTACAGAGCCCAAAGGACTGTCTGAAGAGGGATTTTTAGGGAGTTTAGCATTAAAGAGAAACATTTTGAGAACAGCTCCTTTAAAAGAGATGAAGAAACAGATTTCAGGAACTTAGTGATACATCGTGAATAGGATGCCTCTTTATAATATTTTGAGAGGATTATGAAATGTTTAAATTACTTTCTAAATATTGTTTAAATTACTTTCTAAGTATCTTTGCCTGTTTGAGTTGAGCCAACATAGGACTGTGAGGATCCTCAACTAATAAACTATTTGTGGATTACATTTTGAGAGCCAGCCTTTAAGTTTCAGTACTCAGCTGTACTTCAGACAAAAATCAATACCCCAAAAACATATTTTCATGCTGGTTACAACCTCACCAGATTTACGGTGCAAAGGGTAAAGATTTATTCTACAAAATTTTTATGTTTCTCAGAATACTACTACAGAGAGAAGCACTGAAGACTATTCAGAGACCTAATAGGGTTCCTTATGAAATTGAAAACTAGAAAGTTGTTTCTAATTCAGCCTCCACAGACACAGGCATTCTTAAATTGGAGCTCCTGGTGGATGATAGAAGGCATGGTAGCTAGGTTTAGACTAATTCAAGTCATTTGCTCTGCCCCAGTGACAGAGATTTCCCTGAGAATTTGACTATCACTCTGAGCAGAACTGCTGACACCAGGCATTTGCTATTAGAAACTTGAGAAATGTGGGTGCAGTTTCTTGTGGAGGCTTAAGAAAATAATGCTAAAGCCGGGCGCGGTGGCTCACGCCTGTAATCCCAGCACTTGTGGAAGCCAAGTGGGTGGATCACTTGAGGTCAGTAGTTCAAAACCAGCCTGGCCAACATGGTGAAAACCTGTCTCTACTAAAAATACAAAAATTAGAGATTGAGGCACAAGAATGGCTTAAACCTAGGAGGCAGAGTTTGCAGTGAGATGACATTGCTTTATTGCATTCCAGCCTGGGTGACAAGAGTGGGAATCTGTCAGGAAGGAAGGAAAATAAGGAAGGAAGGAGGGAAGGAGGGAAGGAGGGAAGGAAGGAAGGAAGGAACGAAGGAAGGAAGGAAGGAAGGAAGGGATGCTAAAATACAAGTTAGATCACAGTACTAACATAGTCTAGAAGTGGTAAGTATTAAAAGGAAGAAAAATACATCAAGGTGAAGGCCTACAGTTAACATTAGTATTGTTTGTGGGCTGAAAGTCACCTGATTTTTGTTTGTATTACAACATACTTCACTGGCCTAGAAACTGTAGGCGGCAAGGGATCTGTCTACACTCATATGTTGAATCCATAATTGCACATCAACAAGATATAGTACTTACAGGTACAGCATGGAGCTATTTCAACAGTGGCAATCTGCCAGGAGAAGATGTAGCACAGTTTGTAGAAACATCTGATGTGGCTAGAGGCATTTCATGTGCAGTTGCTAGACAGATAGCTAGATAGATAGATAGACAGACAAACAGATACTATATCTTTAGGATCTATTTTAAACTTAAAGGCTTCCTGAATTTGCAGTATTATGAAGCTGATCAATGTTGAGCCAGAAAATGCGGACAACATTGCAATACTTTGGAAACAAAACTAAGACTAAATTACAGAGCTCATATTTAAGGACGGATAGATTCCAAGTGCCTGCATAGATACAGGTGTGCTTGTCTCTTAATTTTGGGTTACTTACAAAACAGATCCTGATTAATGTGGATATATGGACACCTCAACCTTAATCAGGAGATGCCAGCAGCTGACCCCAGGTTCTGTTTGGATGCCAACGAAACCACTTCCTTGTGACAGCACTGAACACAAGACGGACTAGTGTTACTGCCTGACCCCCTGTGTCTCAGCATTTTGCAGGCACAGGTACAAAACAGTAGTGGATATAGTTCCGTGTTTGTAAAGGGACATCTAGTTGCACCCTGAATCCGTGAGGAAAAGAATCCAGTGAATAAAGATATTTTTCTTATTTTATGTGCAGAGACCCTGCTATTAGGTGCTGTGGTAGGTAGCATACATTGACTTTTCCTGCTCAGCAAAGTCAGAAACATGAGGATGGACTCTGGGTCTAATGGTAGTTAAGTTTGCAGTTCATTCAGACTACAGCTTCTAGTTCACTCATTAACTCTAAACCCTGATGCCAACAGATACTCACCTGCATGATGACTCACAACTCACCATCCTTCCTCTTCCCAGTACTACCACCACCATTACTCTAGGACTCAATCCTTTAGAAAAAGTGTATTGTACTCTACTTTGTGGAATACAATAAATCTCCAATCAGCGTTTCTCAACTTTGTGTATTGTGTATTAGATTCACTCGGGAAGGTTTTGTAGAATTGTCTGGTTCCCACTCCAGAGACAGGCATGATTGTTTTGGAGCGGGACTTGGGTATTGTATTTTTTTAAAAAAAGCTCTCCAGGTGATTCCAAGGCACAAGCAAGACTGCTCTAACCAAAGCACTTAAATGGAGGTAGGAGGAGTACTGTGGTTAGAAAGGGAATTGATCACTTTCCCTTTTTCACCACCTCTATCTTCTACCTACTTGCTTTTACTTATTTGTGATGTTGATCAGCGTACTGAATGGTATAGGAAATTAGAGATGATAGAAAGGGGAGACTGATTTACACTTGAATGAGAAAACTGCCTCTAAGGAGCAATTATAAATAGAGTAAAAGGTGTGTGTGTGTGTGTGGAGCGGGCAGGGAGTGAGAGGAGGCAGAAAATACCATCACCCAAGTGGCCCAGGTGAGAAAGGAAAAGTTCAGATAGAACAGAGACAGTGTGGAGACATGTGTAGGCATATGGGTTAAAGGGAGATTAGAAAGTCAGGTTTCAAGAGGGTTAACTTTATTTTATAAATTGAATTTTTCTTAGTTGTTTTTGAGAAAACAAGAAAAAATTAAATTGCTATTTGAGTATTTTTGATAGTCTGTTGTTTCTTTAAATGAGGCACAGATTTGACATGGAGACATAATATAGTTCACCTTTATGCACTTTATATTGTTATAACATTTTTCTCTGGATCAAATTGAACATATAGAAAAATAGGAGGTTCAAATAAAGTATTAAAAAACTTCAATCGATCTGAGCATTCTGATAGTAATAGTTGCAAGTTCCAGACATGGTTACCCTAAATTAAAGTTTTAAATGATAATTCAATTTAAATACAATTTAATGTTCAAGTTTCACACTTCCTGCAGTGGCCAGGGGTTAGATTTTATTACACAGAAGGGAGCTTTTGCCTCTGGACATCCTAAAATCTGCTTTATCAAGATAACCAGTAGGAAAATCCCTTTCTGAAGCAAAACAAGCTATAGATCTGAAATGAAATAGATAATCAAAATGTTGAAGAGGGAAATAAAAAAAGCCAAATGGAGAAATAGAATTTTTTTTTTTTTTCACGAGCACTACCTCTAATGCTGTTTTTCAATTTCCCAGACCAATTTGGCAGTAACATAGTAGCTATGAACAAAAGTGATATGACTGCTTGAGTTGCTGATTGCAAAGTGACAAACTGCAGCCCTCTGTGGAGTTGATCTGAAATAGCGACTTTCCAAAATTAGAGCACTTGACAGGAGAGTTAAAGGGAGGGGGGGAATTGAGCAAAATAAAAGCAAGTCAATCTTTTTATAGACTTGGCTTCCTTTTGTATTTGAGAGGGCCATAGTCAGAAGGGCTATTTCTGGTGTGGCTATCATATTTGATGTTGTCTGATCAGCAGTCTTTTAGCTGAATTTCTACTTCTGGATTTGCCACCACTTTTCACCTTCTTTGTGGTGTTGTTCCTACTTAAAATAAGTTGTGTCATGGAGCTTTCTCTGGGTTCTGTACACTCCTGTATGGCACAGAGTCTCATTTCATCTATATTTCAATCAATCAACCATATTCATATTGAACTCACTGTTTGCACATTTATCAGACCTCGGTAGTAGGCTTAGGTTGTAAAGAAATATAAGTTCATTAGTCAATTATTTCTGCAATTTTCTGCTAAAATCTCAATTGTTGAGATTTTTTTTTTTGAAAGCATACCATAGAGATAGCTGAGTTATTCTTTGAAAGATTAGATGGAAGATGTACTAAACACCAAATTGTATTCAATGAATACCACAATAAATAATATCATTTCTGTCCTTAAGGAATTTTCCATTTAGAAGATAAAGTAAGGAAGAGGTGAAGAGCTCTTTAAACAATATAAGCTTTTCAAAGACCTATAAGTTTTGTAATCAAGCCCTAAAATAATCAACCTATTTTTACTTTTTAAAAAAAAAATGTTATTTTATTTTTATGGTTGTTTTCCACTTTGCTGTTTGGTTTTTAGCTTTTTAGACAGCCTTATTGCTTTTTGTTTCAAGTAACAAAAATAGGTAAGTGCCAAGTATGTCCACAGTGCTACTAAGGCCACTGTGGCATTCAGGATGAATAATATTCATAGTCTACCTTTTTGATTATACTGCCCATTAATGTATAAAAGAAACCCTCATCCAGAGTTAGGTTCCAAGATTAGTGATTAATGCAAAAATTATATATATTAAACAATTATAAATCATAAAAAAGCATCTTTTACAATTTTATAAATTTCCCATGAGTTTCTGTATACATGGCTTTGTGTGTGTTACACTATCTCTTAGTTCAGTGTAGGTCATTTTCTTTTGGGCATAATGCTGTTCCTTTGGGTGAATCCCAGATGAGGTCGTTGGCTTGTTTACAGAGTCTTTTTATCCCAAAAAGAAATAAACAACACGATGAAACACAGAATAAAAATTGAAATGAAATAAGCCACAAAACCCTCATTCCTGTTGTTAATGTCTGCTATGTTTAAGTGAATGTTCATCATTTAAGTATATTGTATGATGAATCTCCACTGTATTGAAAAACTGCATAAGTACCTTAAAAGAAGTAAAAATAAGAGGCTGTGAGATTTAGAGGAAAAAAAAAAAAAAGCTAATCTTCCAATAAAGGATTCAGAAAGAAACTTCATAAAGCAAATTGTATTTGAGATTTTAAAAACAGATTTGATTTTTTCAACCTAAGGACCTTCCAATATAAAAACATGGAGTCTGGGCAAAAACACACAACTTGCAAAAAGCACATAACTTGCAACAAATTTAAAATATGTTTAAATGAATTGTAAACATTCTATACTGATGGAAGTTTAGAATATAAGTTGACCATTAGGAGGTGAAGGTGAAGAGCAAGTTGAACGTGTTATTAGCGAGAAGCGGTTGTGCTTAACTGGAAAGGCCACTGAAGGGTCTTATGAAGACAATGCCTTAGTTTATGGCTTAAATCTAGGTACTAATTGTCTAAGTTCTCATAGGGAGTAGGGAAGAGAAAAACTTGAGACAGAAGTAGATTGTGCTAGACTAGGACGGAGATAAAGCAAGTTAGAATTGGGAGAGTGATATTGGAAACAAGAAAGTAGAGAGAAAACCCAAGAAATTTTATTGTGTGTGAATTTTGCTTCAAAGTGATGGTTGACATGGGCAGGAGGAAAAAATCTGTGTCAGAACCACTTTGGGTCAACTAAAGTTTCTACAGTGATGGCACACAATTATTTGGATGAATGCAGATATGTGTGTGCGTATGTGTGTGTGTGTAAAATGTCAGAACTTATGTGTGTTTGTGCATGTATGTATATATATGCACACACACACACATAAGTTCTGACTTTTTACACATATGTATGTCTGAATATATACATAGATAGTAATTACTAAACCATGATAATGTTCATAAAATAACCATTCACCATAAACATTTCCCCTTTACCTAGGATTCATTTAAAACATGGGTTATGTTTCAAATGTTAATTTCTTAATGGCATACGGCACATTCCTGTTACCTTATTGTGAACATCACATTTGGTGTTGCTCCTGCCTTTTTTGTGTCTATATACTATATGCTGGTTTAACATTTCACTTTCTGTGCTTTGCACTGAAGTCTCTTAAGTGAAAGGAAGTTGAAATTCTCTAACGGGGTTTAGAATCCTTTTCAAGTGATGAAATTTGTTAGCAAGTCTTTTAAATCTAGAATGTAATTAAGTTCATCACAATTACTTTAGATCAATAGTGAGTGCATTTGTAATTATGTTGAATGTGCTTTAGGAATGTATTCTGTCATTATTATTGTTAATAATGTGTGTTACCTAATAGAAAAAGAAGGCTATTATTAATGGATACCTGCACCCATCTATTCATCTGTCCAAATTTCTCTCATCACTTGACTTTTATTTTTTATTTCTTTTTCTTTTTTCTTTTTATTTTATTTATTTATTTATTTATTTTGAAGCAGAGTCTCCCTCTGTCATCCGGGCTAGAGTGCAGTGGCGCATCTCCGCTTACTGCAAGCTCCGCCTCCCACGTTCCCGCCATTCTCCTGCCTCAGCCTCCCGAGTAGCTGGGACTACAGGCGCCCACCACCACGCCCCGCTAATTTTTTGTATTTTAGTAGAGATAGGGTTTCACAGTGTTAGCCAGGATAGTCTTGATCTCCTGACCTCGTGATCCACCCACCTTGGCCTCCCAAAGCGCTGGGATTACAGGCGTGAGCTACCGCGCCCGGCATCATTTGACTTTTGATCAGATCAGTTTTACTTGGGTTTTCAAACAAAAAGCTATTTCACACTAACTTAGAAAAAGCAATATTTTCCCATATCACTCATAAGTTCTGATATTTTTATCAAGTAATTTATTTCAGAAACTCAATTTTAGATGTTGAGTCTCATTCCACCTCCAAACATTGTTTCATTCTTAATTACATTAACAATTTGTAATATCTTTTGCATTATTTTCTCATAGGCAAAACTGAGTCAAAGATGTATACCCAGGGTAAGGATTGGAGTAGCTAGGGTAGTATCTAAATTTAGAAAATATAAACAAAAGATTTGCCATGGTTCGCTATATCCGTTGGTATCCAAATATCAATGTCCACATAAAAATGATTACTATAGCCCTGTAAATGTTATAATGGTATATGTAGTGTGTCTCTGTGTATGTTTCAGATCACTATTTCAATAACTATACATCCTCCATAATTGGATTCAATATCTGAATTATAATTTATCACTCATCACTCTAATTAATGTATATTTTAAATGGATGCAGATAAATTCCAATTAACTTTCAGTGACTAGTTAAATTTTCAAGTACGGTAGAGCACATCACGCAACACTGGATATTCTTCTGACATAAGCTGAGGTTTCTAATCTATGTAGGGCATTTAAATAACATTTTCATGGATTTGAAGTTCCTCCAATGCTTGTGATGGCAAAGGGAACCTGTGACTTCTGTTTATCCATATGGCTCTTAAGTAGCAGATGCTTGGAGAAATTGATGAAAGGTGTGAGTCATAGTATCTGCAGAATTTTTCTAAATTATTTTTTCTAATTTGTCAAAACATTACATAAAAGAATAATAGCGTATGAGTAACAAAATAAATTCTACACTTCAAAACTCTGTCATATTTTTCTGCTTAGCATAGTATCTTTTTTTCTGCCAAAGGCTGTTAACACTTCAATTAAAAAAACCGATAAGGTGTTGTCTCATTGTTTACAAATGTCTAATATAAGAGGCTGATTTGGTTATTTTCTCATCTCATTATAGAATTTTATTTACGACAAGCCTAGAAACCAGAATCTTCAGAGCATGCTCCATTGTAACACAATTAAATTGACTCTTAAACTTTGACTGTGACTCTCAGCAAGAAACGTATTTTACATCATGACCCAGTAAATACATTTCTATATTTTCCCTAGATCCTGGTAAACTGAAAGAAAATCTTCACAAAGCAACATTTAATTTCACTAATGCACTCTTGTATTTTATCTTCCAATTTAAAAATTAATATTTTTAATCTTGTACTATATAAAATTTAATCAAATTAATAGGTAAATATATGTTCCTTTGTCAATTTTCCATATTTTGGTTAAATTTTTTTGTACTATTCCATCTTTCATGAATTAGGATTTTTAAAATACTTAATATAAAAAGGGGACACAAAGCATCTAACAATTTTTAATGCAAAGTTAATTGTTACAGGTTAAAAAGAGGGTCTCTCAAAGCTCAAACTTCTATAATTTATGAAAACCCTATAAATTACAGGCTGTTCAAAGCTAGAAATATTCTTGACAATAAGATGGCATACTTTTATCCTTGTTCATATTTAAGATTGTGACCTATATATCATCAACATCATAAACAATCTAAATATTAATTCAAAAATTATCTTCTTTTTCTTTTTGGCTTATATCTGATTAAAATGAAGATGCTTTTATTTAAATATCTAAAGCAAGAAATTTATTTGACTGGCTATCTGATCAATATAGTCAACCAAAAGACAATTTTGATAAATTAATAACCACCTCTCTCTCACGATTATCACTTTATATTTGCATTCTTTTTCTGTTTTTTTGAGATGGAGTCTCACTCTGTAGCCCAGGCTGGAGTGCACAGGCACCATCTTGGCTCACTGCAAGCTCCACCTCCTGGGTTCATGCCATTCTTCTGCCTCAGCCTCCCAAGTAGCTGGGACTACAGGCGCCCACCACCACACCCAGCTAATTTTTTGTACTTTTATTAGAGATGGGGTTTCACAGTATTAGCCAGGACTGTCTCGATCTCCTGACCTCGTGATCCACCCACCTCAGTCTCCCAAAGTGCTGGGATTACAGGTGTGAGCCACCACACCTGGCCACATTCTTTAAATTGGTTGTTTCTAACTCAGTCTGTTTTCTCTATATTGCTTAGACACACAGGAGAAAAGTGAAATTTCTCTTCTGACTAACACTCTAAGTTTTAGATTAGTGAATGAGAAATCTTTGGAACACTCTGGAAGCTTCAATTCAATATCTACAAAAACGTGTATATTCTAAATATTTTGCTTAGTTCTTTTGATTTACCAACCAGATTTCTCTCTCTATGGAATTGTTAGAGCCTGTTCTTACCTCTTTCACCATCTGGCTTCCCAGTGTTGTGGTCTTTCTGCTCCTTAGCTCTGCTAGGTCCAAGTTCTTGTCTCACAACCTGGAAGAATTAGGCACGCACACACCAGAGAGTGAGTTGAGTAGAATTTATCAAGTAAAAGGAAAGCTCTCAGCAAAGAAGGAAAGTGGGGCAGAGGGTCCCCTACTCCATGGTGAGAAAGTCCCCTTCTGGCTAGGTCAGGGGCCTCTTATGGACTCAGAACGAGGAGTGCGTGCTGATTGGTTTGTGAGTATGCAGAAAAGATTAAGGCAAAGACATCACTCAAAGATGGGCACATCAGTGTACAAAACCAATTGGGAAAGGGTAGGTAAATATAAAATAGGTGAAGAGTGGGGATGAATTGGGGGAAAGCATGCCAAACAGGAAGATGAGTTCTCAATCTGGTCCAAGGATTTAACCTGTAGCTTGGCTTTCAGGCTAATGATAGCTGACGACAGGCTTTGGAAGTAGGGTTTCACTAGGGACCCGTCCCTATCTGCCTAGGCATTTGGCTGCCTCCTGCTGCTCTCACCAAGTGACTGTTTTCTTCTATTTCCACATTTAAGAAAATCAGAAATGTTTCTTAAGAAAAAAAGTATTCAGTATACCTCACTTGTGACCAATATAAAAACTAGAAGAATAAACACAGTTCTTGCTACCAACGACATATATATATATCTTTTGAACAATGAAATGAAATGTTTTCCTGGTAGGAATACACTGAAGCTGTTTATCTTTCATGGGTCCAGGTTTTTTCTATGCTTTGTTTGTTTTTGTAAAAGCCCTTAAAGGTTTCATGCCTTCCCTGAAATGTAAATATTCTTCACCCTCTGAAATTCCTAATTATCCATTTGCGGAAGTACCATTATCTAGTCCTGTTACGTTGTCTCTTCTCTAGAGTTTTGTTGGAGAAACAACCAAATTTTCTTATTTCCCAAATTTTGGCAGAAGTTAACTTCAGAAAACTTGCCCTGAATTGACATTGTACATTTCTACATACTACTAACTTTCCATTTATAGGAATAAGGGAGATTCTATTACTGGGATTTCAAAGTATTTTCCTATTATACATTGTGAAAATAAAATGGCCTTGCCCATCAGAGAAGTTGCTTTATTTAAAAAGTTTTTCCTTCAATGCTTGAATGCACTCCAGAGTACCAAGGATTCTTTCTATTTGTAACAACAGTTGCTAATTATGTGAGTGAAACCTAGAATAGAATCTCAAAAGTGGGCCTTCATGGGAGGAATAAACTAATTTCACAAGGTGCCATTAAAAGTGTGGTATCTCTTACCTAATTTTTAGTGAGTCTTTTCTCTACAACTCATACCAGGGAAGTCCTAAAGCGCAAGATATACAGATATATACTGTCATATATTCTGTATCTGGCAATCCTTTTAGATAAATTAGAGTCTGGCTATTTTCAGAATGTTTGTGTCCCCAGCTTCATATATTGAAACCTAATCATCAAGATGATACCATCATCATATGGGGTCATAGGGAGATAATAAAGTCATAAGGATGGGGCCTTCATGAATGGGATTAGTGCCCTCATTAAAGAGAACCTAGAGCTAACCCCTTATACCATGTGAAGACACAGCAAGACAGTGCCACCTATGAAACCAAAATGCAGGTCCTTACCAGACATCAAATCTGTTGGCACCTTGATCTTGGACTTCCCAGTCTCCAGAACTGTGAGAAATACATTTCCAAGTGAAGTGCAGGAAAGCCATATAAACAATAAGTATGAACAATGGAGTTAACGAGTGTTTGGGAGAAAGACAGCAACACAGTCAGTGTTGGAGAAGAGGATCAGGATGTGGGGTTGAGGGGAGGGGTGGGACATCAAAGAAGTCTTTCAGGAGAAAGTAGAGAAAGTTGCAACCGAATTGTTATTGAGGGATGGAATTCCAGGTCACGTGATTTTAAAGTAGAATTTTTCATAATCCTGCATAGGTTCTGAACAGTTGGGTCACTAGAAGATTTTGGGCTATGTATTTATTTTCAAACATCTTTTTTCCCTGTCAGTACTGGGACTGGTGTAGGGCTGGCTAAATAACAGCTGGCTATTGTGTCCCAAATGCTCTTACAGAAAAATTACCAAAAGGAAAATACAAACTACATAGTCAGTATTTTTTTATGGGCTTAATCATTCACATAAAACTGTGGTCCACGTTTAACATTAAAGCCTATCGACATTTGTGTGGTATAAATTGAGACCTAAATTTACGTCTCTCTGCTCAAATTGCTTTATATCAACTGCCTCATACATAAACACACATGGAGACACACAGACACACACAGACACACAGACACACACCACTGAGCAATTATCTTCAGTAACCTTACAATTTTCTCTGTGAGGAAAACTTCAATTAAAATATGTTTCTAGCTGACCTCTGCTATAAGCACAACTGTATCACCTGGGAGTGGGGACACAAACACGTATTTGCTCTTTTAACATTTTAGTGGATTTTTTTTCTTTTCCTATGGCCTGGTCAGCACTTGGCCCAGATCAGAGGCCAAAAAAAAAAAAAAAAAAAAAAGAACTAAAACCAAGTGTTTGCTAGAAGGGATATTTTAAGGCATCTGGATCTTTCCTAATGAGAGAAGCCTGGGTAGAATGCTGTTTTTAGGGACATGGGGAATGAGGAAGCTACATGAAGCTCTGGAGTAATTAGGAAGTATGAGAGAGGGAAGCGAAAATGGGCAAAGTGCATCAGGAGGTACTACAGACGTACTTCTTGGAGCTGCCTCAGGTTAATTCGCTAATCACCTTGGCTTCAGAGTGTCACTACTAAATTATCTCATAATTACAGTTAGCAGGGCAGAGGTAGAAAGAGTTGAGTCAAACCACAGGCTGTTTACCACGGCTCGGGCTTCAAAAACAGTCAAGGAGGCAAAGAATGAGGAAAACCTGTCAAAGACTTTTAAAAAAGATATGTTTGTGTCAGGACAGGCTGTGAAGGGCGAGACAGGGGACACAGGAATAATATAAAGGACTTCTGTAACGCTGGGTTGGTGTCCTTGACTGGTGAGTTGGGACTGATGAGTTGGGACATGAACAGTCACTGTCATGTGGCAATGATTTTACATCAGCAGCCTGGCATATCTGGTCGCAGCAGGAGGGAAAAATAAAATATCTCCTCTGATTGAAAGTGTTAGGGAATTCTCTGAAGAGGAGCACAAGTGCCCACATTGGGAGGAGACAGGGATTGTCAATTGAAATCCCTGCTCTTTTGGGGAGAAAAATCTTTCTGATGAGTGCGAGGAACTAGGGCCTTGTTTCATTCTTTTATAGCTCATCTTAGAAATGATACCCTTTCTTGCCTATAAAAAAACTGTTTGAGGCTTAATTCAGAATGACATCCCCGTTTAGGCCATAAATGTTTGAAGCTTAAGCTTAAAATCAAACTTGTCTTCCATCTCTCTGCAACACGGACAACCCCTAGGGCACTCCAAGTATTTTTATATGTATAAATTGCTTTTGCTGTACAAAAGTTTTTAAAATTCAGCCTTTGTGTCACAAAGGAATAGGCGGAAGTATTAAAAGGGTGGTAATCTCAGCAAGAGTTTTAAATTCAGCTTATGTCAGGCAAACACAATTTAGTTCATATGTTTCATGTTATCTAAGTCTCTTTTTAAAAAAGAAAGAAAAAACTCATTATGTCAGTGAAAAGCAATTTATAATGAGACCATCACCAATAATTGTTTGTTTTAGGCTGTGAAGTGGTAGGGTACTTTCCTGCCTGGGGAGAATCAAGTAAGAATAACCTTTTTTTTTTTTTTTTTTTTTTCTGCGTTTGCAAACCAGATAGGTTGCAATGAGCAAGCCTCCAATACAAGTCATTGCATTTCAAAACAGACATTTTGACGAAGTTAGAATAACATGAAAAATGGCAATACTTTTCAAGTCCAAGAACTTGTGCAGTTTAGTAGCTTCTTAAATCAAATTTCAAAAAAATATTATTTATTTTAATAATATTGTTTAACTTTGAATAACTTTATTGCCTTTCTCCAGATGTGCACCCTAACTCTTCCAGACATAACCTAATTTGTTTCCATAACATACTCAAAGAGGATGTGGTAGTTGTCTACTCAATAAACAGCAACATCCCACATCCCAAGATTTAGCTGTATGACAACCTCATCATTGTTGACAGAGTTGAGAAGCAGGATTTAAACCAAAAAAACTCGAGGCACAATCAAATTGCAACCACAAAGTCCATGCAACTAAGCAAATGCATTTTTCTCTTATGAGTGTTTCCTTAGAATTGACAAAATCTTATTATACTGACAATTTTAACAAGTGTGTTATTTGGTTACCAAACCCACTGCCTATTAGGAAGCAGGAAATTAAAAAGGGAATAGGGCTGTGAAGACATGCACAATGATAGCAGTTAAATGTGTCAGCAAGAAAGTTGAAGAAAATCTATAAAAAGCATACAAAGGAACTCAAAAACCACAAGAACTAAGTTATTTAATAAAGGTAAATAGAACTACAAACTTTTATAATCCCCGATGTTACTACTATACTAAAATTGGTACTCCTAATGATGGTTAGAGGTCACTATGGAAGTGTTATTTTAAGTTCCATAGTTTGATCAGTTTTAAGAAAACAAGCAGAGTACATAACTGACTTAGATTTTCATCCAAAACAGTCATCTCTTTTTTTAAAGGGAGGTGTAAAAGGTTAAACTTTAGCTGTTATGTTGTTTTTGTTTGTCTTGACTAACAATTCAATATTGTAAGTGAGTTTCACTCACAAAATTAAACAGCTAGTATAAAAATATACTTATTGGGTAATGAGGATGTCCAAGCTCATTTAATATATACCCAGCATCAAAATCATCCTTTAAAATAAAGCCAGGGAATGTTTTTAACATGTCTACTTGTGTCCTATGGCTAAATATATTACATTTTTCTGACATGATTAAGGTTGCAGGTTAAATTCTCCATATGGACCTGTTGTCTTATTTTTGTCTTGACCCTCATTGATCCCCCTAAATGGCATATAACAAATAAAATTTATTTTCATTTTCAGAAAAATAATCACATAATTACTAGAGTAATGTCTGATTATCTACATATTTTACAATAGCATCTTAAATAATAAAAATCCATTCATTCACCAGGTTCTTATTTCATATGCATAATGTAGAGAGGGAAGGGGAAGAGCTAGCTCAGAATACACAACTACTTGTGGCAGGTCCAGGGCTAGTGTCACATTATCTTACAACAAATTTGGAGAGCCAGTTTTTAGATAAAGAAACTGAAACCCATGGAGGGAGCTCGTGTCGAATGTGGAATATTCTCATTTCCTTTAGCTTGCTGCTAGAGAGGAGCTAAAACAATCTCTAAAAATGTTTGCTACTTGTTAACATTATGCTAAACATTAGTTTGAGTGAGTTTCACATGGTACTCTGTTCCCCCTTCAACTCATTTAGTGACTTAGTCATTGTAATAAACAGGGCAAAAGGATAGAGTCACCGTTTCAGTTCCATCTCTAAGTAATTTCTGTGATTTTAGACAAGTATTATGTTTTCTAGACTGTGGTATGCTCATTAAAAAAAATGAAGAAGAGCCTTCAACTACATCTGCCTAGAAGCCAACACACTCTTACCTTATTATAAACAGTGAGCATAGCTATATAGTTAACAAGTTGCTTATTACCATCAATAATTATCAGATTGTTTCAGGAGGCAAAGAAACACTAAATACAGTTAAGTAAGTAACTTTCTCTTATATATGATACTCATTATCATAATTGCCTTCTGTGTCACTTTCCACTCTTCTTAGGGGGGATGATAAAAAAAAAAAAAAAAAAGCCGCCAGTCCTAAGTGTAGGGTTAATGAAGGCACATGTTGACAAGTTTGTTCCTTGTGATACTGTGGACACATGGCAGTGTTTGGACAAGAGTATATATCTCAAGACAACTTGTATTTTTGGTTCTCCATAAACAAAAGTGTATTAAGAAAAAGAGAGTTAGCAAATACTTATATGGCAAAACTCCAAGATAAGCTCAATTTGAGAAGGAGTTTAATTTCATATACATATTTTGATTTAACAAGGTATTAGCATTTAGAAGATCAATCTGGATTTTCTACATCTGATAAACAACTAACTGTAGAGAAAGAAAAGTAACCTTGGTGTATATGTGTATTTTATGATTTAAATTTTCTCATCAAATACTGTTGGTTGGCTAGTTTATAATAGTAATGTTAGTGCATTACTTGCATTTTTTTTTATTTCTTCTTCACTGTTTTTTCTTGTTTTGTTACACATTTAATTACATGAGCACTAAGTATTTCACATGGGTTTTGTTAACTACTGAGGTAATTATGTACCTTTAATCTCAAAGGTAATTATATTTTTAAATTCCAGTAATTTCTCATAGGTTTTCAAAAATAAATTACCCTGAAAGAAGAAGAATGTGTAGGCATTTTAGTGTGTATTGCTGTGTGTTGTCTCAAAAGGGGAGGAATTTTGCATATTATTCACAGAACAACCTAATTGAGGAGGGAAAGGATATTGATATTTATTGAGAAAATAATGTACACCAGTCACTCTCTAGTTGGTATATAGTTAGTTCTAGTTGCTATTTAATGTTTTCATCATGACAATTCTTTGAACTAGGCAGTATCTCCCTTTAAGAAAAAGAAACAGAAGCCCTATTTATAGAAAGTAGCACACCTACAACATAACGCCAGGTCAGCTCCCAAAGCAAGTGCTTTTTCAACTATATGATGCTGTTCCTTGGCGTTTATTGTTAATTGTCCTACATAGTTGACTATTTATTAGCATAATTTAAATTATTCGCTATCTATACATCTGGTAGATATAGAGAAAGGGGTGAGATGACACGTATAGTTTTTGCTGATAAGACAAAACATAATCAGGTATTTTCTTTGCTTTACTGTCCTAGTTATTTGCATATTTGTTCTTAGTTATACATTTCTCCTTCCTTCTTTCCAATATGCAAACATTTTATAGATATATGTTACAGAGTCAGTTTGTTTACATGCCATTTTTGCAAATGGATAATGTTTTACATGCAGGTGTCATATATGAGTATTTCCTCTCCCTTTCTCTCTTTAATGCATACTTGAAATTTGTCAATGACATTTGAGTGTGGTGTTTGTGGAGTACAAATATAAACATCATCATATATCCAAAATTTTCAATCAGTTCATTTGTTCTAGAGTGCATTAAACTGTGATTTAATGGGAAATTAAACTGCTTTCTTGCTGTTTTAACCATAAAATGCCTTAGATTTATTTCAAGGCACAGCTTGTGCTGGACCAAAGCTGTCTCTAATCTAATAGAGTCCAGCCTTTCATTTTATTTTCATAATCCCTCTGTATTTCTACAAAATAAAAAAGCTAAGTAGTACTGAAAGGAAAAAAATGAAAATCTCAGTAAGACTAGAGTTGATGTTAAGTATCTGTCTAAAGTGGTTAGCACGTATTGGTTTTAAAGGTTTTTTATATTTTATCCTGTATAATTTATATATGTTTACACTATGAAAATAAGGGATCTCGGAAAATTAAAAATATCTGTCAAACATTTCTATTCATATCCAACATCTCATTTCAAAGAAAAGAAAAAAGACATGAATTGAAAAGGTTTAATGATTTCACCAGACTATTCTACTTCCAGGGTATGATTACTTCCTAAGATGCATTTTATGTTGCATCAAAGCTCATTTTAAAGTTATTTCTTCTAGCCAGGCATTGTGGTTCACATCTGTAATCACAGCAACTTGGCAGACTGAAACAAGAGGATGACTTGAGTTCAGGAGTTCGAAACCAGCTTGAGCAAGATAGCAAGACCCTTATCTTAAAAAAAAAAAAAAAAAGTACACCTGTAGTCCCAGCTACTGAGGTGGGAGGATTCCTGGCCCAGAAGTTGTAGGCTGTGGTGAGCTATGTCAGAATAAGGCACCCATCTCTCAAAAAAATTATTTAAAGTATTTGTTCTAAATATTGGAGTGGGCAACAAACATTTCTCTTAAAATGTCTTGATAATTATCTGCTTGATTTGAATGAAGTTTCTGACATTCCAGTTAAATTATTTTATTTTACCTTCAAATTATTAACAGTGTCGCTTCTCACTTGCCAGTCGGGGACGTGAAATAGGCACACACACAGGCACGTTTAGAAGGTAAACTTGTATATGGCAAGCATGCCCTCAACTCCTAATGCTTTCAGAAATAGGGTGTCTAACTTAAAACCTATTCTTGGCCATTCTTCCTCAGCAGCACCCCATTACACAAACACACGCACACACACACACACACACAGACACACACGATTATTTCAGGACACTCACAAGCACTTCTTCACTGTTTGTTGCCTATTAACATGAGTTATTTTGCATTTAATAAGGGTTTTCTTTTACAAGGATCCTTCATGACAGGCTTGTTCAATTAAAGAGCAATATAATTATAATTTATCTTAGGATAAATAGTGTAGAAAAATATCTTAGAAATATTTTAGGAAACATAGTAGATGAGTGGATTATCAGTTTACAAGAGAATTGTACTCAAGGTGAGTAGGTTTTGCAGAGATTTATTTCAAGGAGCTCTCCAGAGAGGGAGAGGAGGATTGGATTGAACCAAAAAGATTGTGGCAAAGAATAGGAGTATTAGAAATCTAGCCTGCCTATTACAAGGGATAACAGAGGTTGTGCGAGGGAAAGAGAAAAGACATATCTAACATTTTTCACTAATTTCACAAGTTTTTCCTAATTTTTAAATTGTATTAAAAAAAACACATGACATAAAATTTACCATTTTAGCTGTTTTTAGGTCTATAGTTCAGTAGTGTTAAGTATATTCACATTTTTTTGTGAGACAGAACTCCAGAACCTTTTCATCTTACAAAACTGAAGCTCTGTACCCATTGAACAACAACTGCCCATCTCTCCCTCCCCACATCCAGCCCCTGGCAACCACCATTCTACTGTCTATCTCTATGAATTTGATTACTTTAGGTATCTCATGTAAGTGGAATTATACATTATTTGTATAATTTTTTGTGACTGGCTTATTTCACCTAACATAACATCCTCAAGAGTCATCCATGTTGCAGAATTTTTCCTAATGTTAACATTACCTATACCTAAATCATCTCACTTGACTTATATGTTGCTAATCACTTCATGGTAGTTGTGTGTGTGTGTTTGAAGGTGTGTATGCTTGTGTGTGTATATTGTACATTTAGCTATAGGTAATTTGGATTATAAAACTGTTCATTAATTAAATATATACATATCATAAATATTAAAAGTTGTAAACATTTGACAGACATTTCCCCCTCTAAATTATGAAATAATTATTGTGGATAAAATAGGAATAGGCTGTGTTCTGTCTTCATAAATTAGCATGATCGATTCTTATCATCATTTGTCCTTTGTCAAAACTGGATCTCTTACCAAATCTGGCTCCTTTCTATTCTATAAGAGACATCAAGGAACGGCTCTCTCATCTCACTTCTCTTTTATCTAATTAATTGACCATTCCATCTCAGCTCTTTCCTAGATGGTAATTGCAAAAATTATCTTTTTTTTTTTTTTGAGACAAGTCTCATTCTGTCGCCCAGGCTGGAGGACAGTGGAATTATCACAGCTCACTGCAACCTTTGTCTCCTGGGCTCCAGTGATCCTCCGTCCTCAGCCTCCTGAGTAGCTGAGACTATAGGTATGTGCCACCATACCTGGCTAATTTGGGGGGTAATTTGTAGAAACGGTTTTACCATGTAGCCTAGGCTAGTCTCAAATTCCTGGGCTCAAGTTATCTGCCAGCTGCCGCAAAAATTTTCTGCTGTGACTTAGCCTGTTCAAAATTAGCCACGACGCCTGGCTAATTTGGGGGAGAAATTTGTAGAGACAGGGTTTTACCATTCACTCAGGCTAGTCTCAAATTCCTGCGTTCAAGTTATTTGCCTGCTGCCACAAAAATTTTCTGCTGTGACTTAGCCTGTTCAGTGAGGTCAGGAGATCGAGACCATCCTGGCTAACACAGTGAAATCCTGTCTCTACTAAAAATAAATAAATAAATAAATAAAATTAGCCAGGCATGGTGGCGAGCACCTGTAATCCCAGCTACTCGGAAGGCTGAGGCAGGAGAATCACTTGAACCCAGGGGGTGGAGGTTGCAGCAAGCCAATATAGCACCACTGCACTCCAGCCTGGTGACAGAGCAAGATTTAAGTCTCAAAAAATAAACAAATAAATAAAATAAATATTCTTAGATTTACCTTCAAAACAATTTCACTGAAACTGTCTCAATGATATATTGAGTGAATACATATCATTTCATAGTTTTTATATATAATTATACATACTCTTATTTGCAATATAAAAGAAAACATAGTGTTTTTAGGTAAGAATTTAACAGAGTCACCTTCATTGATAGCAGTATTTTTATTTCTGTCTTTCAAACTCTCAACTGATTTTTGGAGGGTTAGTCATCTTAGATCTCTTATTATTTTTTCTTTTCCTGCTTGTTCTACTACTTGATGATCAGTATTTCATTTGTTTTGCTATAAGCAAAACTTCTTGTATTTTCCCAAGTATCATCTTATTCTGTGTTTAACATCTCTGTTTGTAACCTTTGGATCAATCACTATGACTTCTTTCTCTCCTTAGAGGTATTTGAAACATTTACTAACCTTTTTTTTTATTTGCTATATTCACTGTATTTATTTATATTCAGCCTACTACTCATTCCAGATTTCCATACAATTTTTCAGTTAAGAAATAAGTCTTCCTTTCTCCAAACTGTTTGACTTTAGAAATTCACTTGACTTAAACTTATAAAAATGATTATTGTTAATAGGTTATCATCAAGATTTCAGGTATTGCTTTTGGTCAGAATCCTCAAATTAATTTTTAAAAAATGCTTCAATAGATGTTTGCTAAATTTCTTATTCCCTTTCTGAGCAACTGGATTTTACTTCAACAATTTTCACAATACTGTAATAGATATGGTATCTTTTATCTTTAAACCTTCCCAGGGTAAAGTTCACAGGAAAAAAAAAAAAAAAAATCTTCAGATGCTGTGTTCAGGCTGATAAGATTTCAGAGCCACGCAAATGTAACTAACTGCTTTCTTGTGGAAAATTATTTATTTCTAATTTTCTCTCTGGTAAAACTAATGCCTCTCTTTGCTAGTGTCAACTATCAATCTACAGGCACTAGCTACTCATAAGAATGACCGTGGCCAAACAGCAATACCATGCATATCACTAATACACACACTGCTACCCTGGCAACCACACAACACTACCTGCAATAACAACACAAACAGCAGGAGGAACAACCTGTGTGTCGCATGAATTCCTTGTTTTCTTCAGATTGCTTTAATTCTGGAACGATACAACTTACATTTGTGAGCTAATTAACTATCAATGCCCTGTTTGGTCAATACATTGGGCATGGACCATGAAATAGATAAAGACAGGAATACAGTCTTACTTCTTAGAGAAAGGCCCTTTTAAGAAATAAAAAATAAAAACCTATTATGACAACTCCTGAGATAAATTTATGAGTAAATCTGATTTTTCAAGCCAGTGAACATATTTTAATTTTTAGAGATTCCCTTAGGGAAAGAAAAATTGAGGAATGAAGGTCGTTCGTATATTTGATGTTACTCTTTTGAATTAGAAACTTGTAACAATTAATTTGATATGTATTTTCCATACCATTTTTTAAATCTTGAGCCATCCTTGTGGTAAAATATTAGCTAGCAAATAAAGTGATGAAATATTTAAAAGATAAAACAGCAATCACTATGGAATAGTTATATCTGGCTTTATAGAGCTAAGAATAGTTATAAAGCCAGTTGCCCTACATACATTGTAGGACACAAATGTTTGGAATGTAATGAATGACAAAGGAAAGGGAAAAACTGCTGAACCTAGTGTCTCTGAATGTCATTATAAAGACATGATATGCCAAGCATATGAATTAAAGGCTTGAGACTCCTTGGAGGGTTGAAACATCGTAATTATCTATAACTCAGTGTTAAAGAAGATTTTCAGACCCAGTTTTTTTCATGGATAGATTATTTTTAAAGAAATATTCATGTTTTAGGGAAAGCTATTTTAGACTATTTGCTATTTGGTGGTTGAACTTGAAAATATAGGTATTGGTTTTCTTTCTCTCATGAAAATATTTTTACCTGGTCATTACTTTAAAGATTTTACCAGTGCATCCTCCCACCCACCTAGATAGGCGTTTTGGTACAAAAAAAAAAAAAAAAAAGAAAATGATGTAATCAATATCTGTATGTATCAGAAAAAGAAACTACTAGTCAAGAAGTGAGATGGGAAAAGTCATTGGGGAGCTTAAAATATATTACCTATGGCAAAACCGTTTTTAAACAATTCTCACATGGAAGTAGATGAGCTGGGGATTGGAGATTATCCTAATAAGCAGAAATCTTTTCCATTATCAGAAGCAGTGTCAGAGAGATAGCTGAGAGGTTTTATTGGAGAGAAGAAAATGCAAACGTTTGAAAGTTCATAGAGAGTGCTTCGACCTGGAAAACAAAAAGCCTTATTTGCATATGATGCTACTAGAGACAATGAGCAGCATACAATCCATGACCATCATCAGTTTCCAAACACTTTCACGTGACATGTGTACACTTATCAGAATATCTGGTACATTTAGACGAGAGGTGTTAAGCATTTAAGCAGAAGCATTCCAATAACTAATATAAACAGTAAGATCTGATGAGTTTATCTGTGCTCTGGAAGCCCAAAGGCTAATCCGTTTACATTTCAATGTGTAATCTCCCATTTGGATAAGCATCACTGAGATCTTGAGAGCAGTTCTTTTTCTTTATCTGTGAAACTTCAGTGACTTTAGTATAAACAACAAATGTCTTATTTTCAAAACTCAAAGGCGTTTGCAGGGAAGTTTTGTGCTTTGTGCAGTCTGTTGTGTTTAGGTTAACTTTATGTTTGGGAAACCTGTAATAGAAGAAATGATTTTTGTTTGCTTAAGTAGTATGCCTAGTGTTCTTCATATTTCTATTATTTTTATATGGTCTTTCAAAGGATCTAAGGATATGTTGGCACCATCTAGGGAATATGAGGAGGTAGGAAGACTCTAAGGTTTGCCCTCACATATTTAGAGCATTATGCTTAGCCATCAGATTAGTTTCAAAACAATGATATTTCTCAGTCCACACCAGAATTCCCTAAAATGTGGTAACAAGGACAAAAATGCTTATTAAGTTGATCCAATTATTTAGAGATCATGTATTTGTATGTGTCTTAAAAGCAGGTTGATAGTGCTCTGCAAAATTGAGGTTTAGTTACATCCGAGAAGTTGCCATTGTAATTAATTCATCAATGAGTTTGTAATCATTATCATGTTATCCAGGAGAAATGCTCAAGTCTTTCCTTACTGCATCCATGTGATGTAATTTATTTAACTTAAAAAAACTGTTTATGTACATAGAAGACTCATTTTGTAGATCTAAATTAGTGCCTAAAATGATAACTTTTTTAATGTCCACATTTCTAACTGAGGTTATAGAAAATAATTAAGAATTCCTAGTCAAAGCATCTTGAATACCATTGCTCAAAGCCAGAAGAACTTGGTGACAAGGTCGAATGTTTCTTATTTCTGAAATCAAAACAGTAAAGAGAAAGAAGTAAAACCTGATATGTTTTCCTTATGAGATTAAGAATCCACTTAAGCAAAGAACAATTTATAGAGAAAGAAAATGACTAAATTCAACATCAAATTTTATGAGTTTGAATTCAGCATTCAAATTTTATGCTAGTCTATTCTGCTCACCTTCCACCCCCATATTCTGATTTATTATTAGTTCATATATGCCATATTAATGCAATCGTTCAATACTTATAATGTCCTTGCCTCTGACTGTACCATGGAATATCTTGACACTCCCCGTTGACTTCTCTGGGCTTTCTTCTTTCTTTGAAAAAAATAGAGGCTGAAGATCTTCTTTTTAAATATTTAAAATGTTCAGTGGCTCTCCTGGAGGAAAATGAGTGAGCCAAAGTCCCTTTAGTTGATGATTTCGTTTTACTGTGGTTGTGAATGTGATAAATGCACCTGTCTCTAGAGAATGAAACTCCCAGCTTCGGGGAGTGCAAATGTGACTGTAACTGCCTCAATTTCAATGAGTTATTATTCACTGAATCTGTTCTGCTTGTACTGGGATAGTTTGTGCAGAGATTGTTTACAGCTGTATTTAGAAAGAAGAAGAGTAAATAAATTGGCATCCATGGAAAAGAAAAAGCTGACCTATGTATAGGTATATCCAATATAGTTTTGTTTGTTTCTGGTTAATATTTAGAATGTCACTGGTTAAAGAAAAAGTATATCCTCGTAATTAATAATCTGTATTGTTTCATGAATACACTGTAAAGAGGATCTCCTGGAACTGATCTGAGTTTTCTAGAAACTCAGACCCTCATGTATTGCAAATGTATTGCTTGCAACTTAGTTCCTTTAGATGTTGCCCTGGGAATTGTAGAATTACATTTTGACACACTGGTTCATTTTACTTATGGGTATTTTTGCACATACATAGAAACCTTTACCTAAGTTCCTTCCTGTCTCTAGGGCTTCCTTCAAAATGTTCCTTACTTATTACTTCTTCAGGCATCATGCACTTGGTTCTTGCTCTTACAATCTAAAATTGCATCAGTCAACAGGATATTGAAGTAAATGAATTTGAGTTCAAAATGACATATTTTAGTTTTGGAATTTTTCATTCTTCTATCATAGCTTTTGAGTGTGTATAAATTGGGAACATTTCTAATATTTCATTGATGAACTCAGTACTAAATACCAATGACTAGGCCTTTGGGTATATACATACATAAGGCCTAATGGAATACACAGTCACTTCTCATCTAGACATTCACAGTGCTCTGGGAGATTTTCTTTGAGCAAAGATGGTGGGCAGTGACTTATTTATTTATTTATTTATTTATTTATTTATTTATTGAAACGGAGTCTTGCCCTGTCACCCAGGCTGGACTGCCATGGCACGATCTTGGCTCACTGCAACCTCTGCCTCCTGGGTTCAAGTGATTTTCTTGCCTCAGCCTCCTGAGTAGCTGGAATTACAGACATGCGCCCCCACGCCCAGCTAATTTTTTTGTATTTTTAGTAGAGACAGGGTTTCACCATGTTGGTCAGGCTTGTCTCAAAATCTTGACCTCATGATCCGTCTGCCTCAGCCTCCCAAAGTGCTGGGATTACAGGCATGAGCCACTGTGCCCAGTCGACTGATTTCTTTCGAGTCTTTAGCTGAACGCTTTTTAAGTAGATGGTCTATTTTTTTCCCCCTTTTATGTATGCAATTATCACCAGGAAAATTGTAACTATACTCAATAGTATGGGCTTTATAATTGGACAGACACTTTATTTACAATATCTGGACCCTGTGGAATATTCTCTGAAATTCTGGAAATCATTATGTCTAAGGCTGGGGTGTAAGAAGCTCTGCATTCCTTCCTGCCTTGATTTTGCTACCTGTAAAGTGGATATGACAGTGATATGATACTTTACGAAGACTGACTAAGAAAGAACTTGTGTCCTGCCAGGAGAATACA
This sequence comes from Trachypithecus francoisi, assembly GCF_009764315.1. Classification (NCBI taxonomy): domain Eukaryota; kingdom Metazoa; phylum Chordata; class Mammalia; order Primates; family Cercopithecidae; genus Trachypithecus; species Trachypithecus francoisi. The sequence goes on from NW_022681458.1 coordinate 101,734,984, forward strand.
GTTATCATGCTTTAGAATCACTGAATTTATTAAAGTCACAAAATAAATTCATGAATTTAATGCATGAATGTATTAAGTCACAATTTAATGCATGAATGTAGTAACTTATTAAATGATACCCTTATGATCTGCGAGAAGTTGTACACTATCACATGTTCCAAGTTTTCACAGGAAAAGAATCATTGAATCCTATTGCTCAAGGGGGCTTTAGAGGGGATCTCTACAAATGCCCCTGCCAGGTGCTTGGATGCCCTCCATCACATGCAGCCATGAGAAGTTACTTGTGTCATGGTACGGTGATCATTACTCCCCAGCACAGCTCAATCCACTTCTAGACTGCTCTAATTGTTGGAATGATTTTCCTTATGTAATTCAATTTCCCATCTATTATTTTATGAGATATTTATTTAAAACTGACCGTATTCTACGAACTGGGCTAAATGAAGAAGAGTAGTGAGTTAATACAGAAATCACCCTTGATCGGGCCGGGCGCGGTGGCTCAAGCCTGTAATCCCAGCACTTTGGGAGGCCGAGACGGGCGGATCACGAGGTCAGGAGATCGAGACCATCCTGGCTAACACGGTGAAACCCCGTCTCTACTAAAAAATACAAAAAACTAGCCGGGCGAGGTGGTGGGCACCTGTAGTCCCAGCTACTCGGGAGGCTGAGGCGGGAGAATGGCGTGAACCCAGGAGGCGGAGCTTGCAGTGAGCTGAGATCCGGCCACTGTACTCCAGCCTGGGAAGCAGAGCGAGACTCCGTCTCAAAAAAAAAAAAAAAAGAAAAAAAGAAATCACCCTTGATCCGGGGGATATTCCCTGGTAGTGTAGGTCACCCCTATTGTGGCGATAATTCCCCAAATCACACATCAAAAGAAAAAACACATACACAAACCAAGTCATTCTTCTAGGATGTTTTCATCCAAGGATTTGAAAAGATTTAGGTGATCTTTCAATTTTCATCCTATGCAATCTGGCTATGCAGCTACTTTACAAATTGAGAATATATTAAAAATCACCAAACTTTCAATAGTCACCAATGATCACTATTCTAGTTGCAATTACAATTAGGTGTTAAAGAAGCACTTATAACTTAAATTTAATGTCTAAATCTTGCATCTTTAATTGAAAAAAATGTAATAAGTGAGCAATTAGATTGTCTAATATTAGAAAATAACTGAGGATTGACTGGATATGATGGCTTATGTTTGTTATTCCAGCACACTGGGAGGCTGAGACAGGAGGATTGCTTGAGGCCAGGAGTTCAAAACCAACCTGGACAAAACAGCAAGACTCTGTCTCTACCAAAAAAGTTTTAAAAAAGGAAAGAAAAGACCTGAGTGTTAATGTTTGCTTCAGGGTCAGATTGAAACTTTTTTTTTTTGTTTTTTTTTTATGAGACAGGGACTCACTCTGTTGTCCAGGCTGGGATGCAGTAGCAGAATTATACCTCACTACAGCCTTGATTTCCTATACTCAAGTGATTCTTTCTCCTCAGCCTCTCAACTAACTGGAACCATAGGCATGTACAACTAAACCTGGCTAATGTTTTAACTTTTTAAAAGATTTCTTCTTCTTCTTAAAAAAAGAGGGATACATGTGCAGAATGTGTAGGTTTACTACATAGATATACATGTGCCATGGTGATCTGCTGCACCTATTGATCCGTCCTCTAAGTTCCCTCCCCTCATCCCCCGCTCCCCAATAGGCCCTGGTGTATGTTGTTCAGCTCTCTGTGTCCATGTGTTCTCAAAGTTCAACACCCACTTATGAGTGAGAACATGCAGTGCTTGGTTTTCTGTTCACAGAAACTTATGTCTTAGTTTGCTGAGGATGATAGCTTCCAGCTTCATCTATGTCATTTGCATTGCAAAGGACATGATCTCATTTTTTTTATGACTGCATAGTATTCCATGGTATATATGTACCACATTTTACTTATGCAGTCTATCATTGGTAGGTATTTGGGTTGGCCTTTGCTAAATAGTACTGTGATAAAGATATGTATGCATGTGTCTTTGTAGTAGAATAATTTATATTCCTTTGGGTATACACCCAGTAATGGGGTTATTGGGTCAAATGGTAATTCTGGTTCTAGATCCCTGAGAAATTGCCTTCCACAATGTCTTCCACAATGGTTGAACGAATTTACATTTCCACCAATGGTGTAAAAGCATTCCTGTTTCTCCACAGCCTCACAGGCATCTATTGTTTGCTGACTGATCGCCATTCTGACTGGCATGAGATGGTGTCTTATTGTGGTTTTGATCTTTTTTCTCTAATGATAAGTGATGTTGAGCTTTTTATCATATGTTGGCCACATAAATGTCTTCTTTTGAGAAGTGTCTGTTCATATCTTTGGCCACTTTTTGATGGAGTTTTTTTTTTTTTTTTTTTTGTAAATATGTTTAAGTTCCTTGCAAATTCAGGATATTAGACCTTAGATCAGTAGATTTCAAAATATTTCTCCCATTCTATAGATTGCCTGTTGACTCTAATGATAGTTTCTTTTGCTGTGCAGAAGTTCTTTAGTTTAATTAGATCCCATTTGTCAATTTTAGCTTTTGTTGCAATTGCTTTTGTCATGAAGTCTTTGCCCATGCCTATGTCCTGAATGATATCACCTAGTTTTTCTTCTAGAGTTTTTATGGTTGGGGTTTTACATTTAAGTCTTTAGTCCATCTTGAGTATAAGGTGTAAGGAAGGGATTCAGTTGCAGTTTTCTGCATATGGCTTGCCAGTTTTCCCGGAATCATTCACTAAATAGGAGTTCTTTCCCCATTGTTTGTTTTTGTCAGGTTTGTCGAAGATCAGATGATTGTAGATGTGGGGTATTCTTTCTGAGGTGTCTGTCCTGCTCCATTGGTCTATATATCTGTTTTGGTACCAATACCATGCTGTTTTGGTTACTGTAGACTTGTAGTATAGTTTGAAGTCAGGTAGCATGATGCCTCCAGCTTCATTCTTTTTGCTTAGGATTGTCTTGGCTATACAGGGTTTTCTTTGATTACATATAAAATTTTAAATAGTTTTTTTTTTTTTTTTTCTAATTCTGTGAAGAATGTTAGTGGCAGTTTGATGGAAATAGCATTGAATCTATAAACTGCTTTGGGCAGTATGACCATTTTCACAATATTGATTCTTCCTATCCATGAGAATGGAATGTTTTTCCATTTGTTTGTAACCTCTCTTATTTCCTTGAGCAGTGGTTTGTAGTTCTCCTTGAAGGGGTCCTTCACATCCCTTGTTAGCTGTATTCCTAGGTATTCTATTCTTTTTGTAATGATTTTGAATGGAAGTTCATTCACGATTTGGTTCTCTGCTTGCCTGTTGTTAGTGTAGAAGAAAGCTTGTGATTTTCACACATTGATTTTATATACTGAGACTTTGCTGAAAATGCTTATCAGTTCAAGGAGTTTTTAGGCTGAAATGTTGGGGTTTTCTTAATATAAAATAATGTCATCTGGAAACAGAGACTATGTGATTTCCTCTCTTCCTATTTGAATAATCTTTATTTCTCTTGCCTGATTGCCCTGGTCAGAACTTCTAATACTATGTTGAATAGGAGTGGTGAGAGAGGGCATCCTTGTCTTATACCGGTTTTCAAAGGGAATGCTTCCAGCTTTTGCCCATTCAATACGATACTGGCTGTGGGTTTGTCATAAACTGCTCTTATTATTTTGAGATATGTTCCATCAGTACCTAGTTTATTAAGAGTTTTTAGCATGAAGGGATGTTGGATTTTATCAAAGGCCTTTTCTACATGTATTGAGATAATCATGTGATTTTTGTCTTTGCTTCTATTTGTGTGATGGATTACATGTCTTGATTTGCATATGTTGAACCAGCCTTGCATCCCAGGGATGAAGCTGGTTTGATTGTGGTGGATAAGTTTTTTGATGTGCTGCCGGATTCGGTTTGCAGTGTTTTACTGAGGATTTTCGCATTGATGTTCATAAGGGATATTGCCTTGAAGTTCTCTTTTGTTGTGTCTCTTCCTGGTTTTGGTATCAAGATGATGCTGGCTTCATAAAATGAATTAGGGAGGAGTCGCCGCTTTTCAATTGTTTGGAATAGTTTCAGTAGGAATGCTACTAGCTCTTCTTTGTACTTCTGGTAGAATTCAGCTGTAAATCCATCTGGTCCTGGGCTTTTTTCTGTTGGTAGGCTATTAGTTACCGCCTCAATTTCAGAACTTGTTTTTGGTCTATTCAGGGATTCAACTTCTTCCAGTTTAGTCATCGTAGAGTGTATTTGTCTAGCAATTCATCCATTTCTTCTAGATATTCTAATTTATTTGCATAGAGATGTTTATAGTATTCCCTGATGGTGGTTTCTATTTCTGTGTGATCAGTTGTGATATCCTTTTTATCATTTTTTATTGTGTCTATTTTATTCTTCTCTCTCTTCTTCTTTCATGAGTCTAGCTAGTGGTCTATCTATTTTGTTGATTTTTTTCAAAACCCAGCTCCTGGATTCTTTGATTTTTTTTTTTTTGTGGGTTTTTCATGCATCTATATCCTTCAATTCTTCTCTGATCTTAGTTTTTTCTTGTCTTCTGCTAGCTTTTGGATTAGCTTGTTCTTGCTTGTCTTGCTCTTTTAGTTGTGATGTTAGGATGTTAATTTGAGATTTTTCTAACTTTCTGTTGTGAGCATTTAGTGCTATAATTTTCCCTCCTAACACTGCTTTAGCTGTGTACCAGAAATTCTGGTACGTTGTCTCTTTATTCTCATTGGTTTCAAGGAACTTCTTGATTTTTGCCTTAATTTCATTATTTACCCAGGATTCATTCAGGAGCAGGTTGTTCACTTTCCATGTAACTGTGTGGTTTTGAGTTTCTTAATTCTGAATTTAAATTAGAGTACACTGTGGTCTGAGAGACTGTTATAATTTCAGTTATTTTGCATTTGCTGAGGATTGTTTTACTCCCAATTATGTGGTCAATTTTAGAATAAGTGCCATGTGACACTGAGAAGAATGTATATTCTGATGCTTTGGGGTAGAGAGTACTGTAGATGTTTACTAGGTCCACTTGGTCTAGAGCTGAATTCAAGTCTTGAATATCTTTGTTAATTTTCTGTCTTGTTGATCCGTCTAATGCTGACAGTTGGGTGTTAAAGTATCCCATTATTATTGTGTAAGAGTCTATGTCTCTTTGTAGGTCTCTAAGAACTTGTTTTATGAATCTGTGTGCTCCTGTATTTGGGGCATATATATTTAGAATAGTTAGCTCTTCTTGTTGGATTGTTCCCTTTACCATTATGTAATTCCCTTCTTTGTCTCTTTTGATCTTTATTGGTTTAAAATCTATTTTGTCATAGACTAGGATTACAATCCCTGCTTTTCTTTTGTGCTTTCCATTTGCTTGGTAAATTTTCCTCCATCCCTTTATTTTGAGCTTGTGTATGTCTTTGCACGTAAGATGGGTCTCCTCAATACAGCACACCAATGGGTCTTGACTCCTTATCCAATTTGCCAGTCTGTGTCTTTTAATTGGGGTATTTCGTCCATCTATATTTAAGATTAGTATTGTTATGTGTGAACTTGATCCTGTCATTATGCTGCTATTTGGTTTTTTTGCACACTAGTTGATGCGGTTTCTTCATAGTGTCACTGGTCTTTATATTTTAGTGTGTTTTTGCAGTGACTGGTACCAGTTTTTCCTTTCCATATTTAGTGCTTCTTTCAGGAGCTCTTGCAGGGCAGGCCTGGTAGTAACAAAATCCCTCAGTTTTTGTCTGTAAATGATTTTATTTCTCCTTTGCTTATGAAGCTTAGTTTGGCTGGATATGAAATTTTAGGTTGAAATATATTTTCTTTAAGAATGTTGTATATTGGCCCCCAATGTCTTCTGGCTTGTAGAGTTTCTGTTGAGAGGTCCACTGTTAGTCTGATGGACTTCCCTTTATAGGTGACCTGGCCTTTCTCTCTGGCTGCCCTTAAGAGTTTTTCCTTCATTTTGACCTTGCAGAATCTGATGATTACATTTCTTGGGGTTGATCTTCTCATGGAATATCTTAATGGTGTTATCTGCATTCCCTGAATTTGTATGTTGGCCTGTTTTGCTAGGCTGGGGAAGTTCTCCTGGATAATATCCTGACGTGTGTTTTCCAGCTTGTTTCCATTACTCCCCATCTCCTTCTGGTACTTGAATCAATCGTTGGTTTGGTCTTCTTATGAAGTCTCATATTTCTGGGAGGCTTTGTTCATTCCTTGTCATTCTTTTTTCCCTTTTCTTGTCTGGAGGTCTTATTTTAGCAAGGTGGTCTTCAGACTCTGATATTCTTTTTTCTGCTTGGTTGATTTGACTGTTGATACCGGTATATAATTTATGAAGATCTTGGTTGTGTTTTTCAGAGTCATCAGGTCGTTTATGTTCCTCTCTAAATTGGTTATTCTAGTTAGCAATTCCTCTAACCTTTTGTCAAGGTTCTGAGCTTCTTTACATTGGGTTAGAACATGCTCCTTTAGCTCAGCATAGTTTTTAATTACCCATCTTCTGAAGCCTTCTTCTGTCAATTCATCCATTTGATCCTCCATCCAGTTCTGCACCCTTGATGGAGAGACACTGTGATCATTTGAAGGAGAAGAGGCACTCTAGCTTTTTGGGTTTTCAGCATTTTTTCATTCTTTTTTTTTTCTCATCTTTGTGAGTTTGTCTAGTTTCAGTCTTTGAGGCTGTGCTGACCCTTGGATGAGGTTTTGGTTGGGGGCATTTTTTGTTGTTGTTGTTGATGCTGTTGTTGTTGATTTTTGCTTTTCTTTCAATACTCAGGTCCCTCTTCTGTAGGGCTGCCGCAGTTTGCTGGGGGTTCACTTCAGGCCCTATTCATCTGATTCACTCCAGTGCCTGGAGATGTCACTCAAGCAGGCTGGAGAATAGCAAATATGGGTGACTACTTCTTCTTCTGGGACCTATGACCTCAAGGGGCTAGAACCTGATGCCAATAGGATCACTCCTGTATACCGTGTCTGACAACCCCTGTTGGAGTGTCTCACCCAGTTGGGTGGCACAGGGCACAGGACCCATTTAACAGGGAACTTTGTCCTTTGGTGGAGGGGGTGTGCCTCCAAGCTAGCAGGAAACCCACTCGTCTGGGCTGCCTGGATTCCTCAGAACTGCCAGGAGGACTGGCTAACTCAGTTGGTCCACAGAGACTGCGGGCACCCCTCCCGCTAGGGGATCGGGCCCAGGAATATGCAGATTCTGTCCCTGAGCCTCTGGCTGGGAGTTACTGGAGTTTCTGTAGGGAAGCTCCACTCAGTGAGGAAGGATGGGTCAGCGTCAGGTCTGAAGAGGCACTCTGGCTGCAGACTACTACAGCTGGTGTGTTGGGCTGTGGGGAGAAGTCTTGGTACAGAGCCTTCTAGCTTCCTTGGCTTCGGGGGCGGGGGGATTGGGGGGAAGCACAGCTTGAAGCTATAGAGATGGATGCCGCCCTTCCCCCAACCAGGGAACTTAGCTTGTTAGGCAGTTGCCAGTTCCAGTGCTGGCTGCTACTCCCTACCGCCTTCCGACAAACCGCTTAGACGGCAGGCAGCCACAGCTCCAGTCAGTGCTGGTCACCGCCCACGCCCCGCCCCAACCCCGGCCCCCGGGAGATCTGTAGGCTTAAGCAGATTCCAGCTGTAAAAGAATCTGTGCTGTAAAAGAATCCAGCTGTAAAAGAATCTGTGCCATCCAAGGTTGGGACACTAGGCCCTGGTGGCGTGGGTTCGCGAGTGGGATCTTTCAGTCTGTGGGTTCCACAGTTTCTCTGGCTGGCTAGCAGGCTCACTCACTGCCTCCCTTGGCTAGGGGAGTGGGTTCCCCTGCCCCGTGTGGCTCTCAGGTGGGCCACTGCACTACACTGTTCTTCCTTCTGTGCGTGGGTCACACTACTCTTCCAGTCAATTTTGATGATCCACCAACCTGGATACCTTGGTTAGGGGTGAAGGAGTCATATGCTTAATTTTTTTTTTTTTTTTTTCCCATGGGAGCCTCCAAATGCGGCTGCTTCTAGTCAGTCATCTCGGCCCCACCCCCTTAAATATTTTCTAGACAGGGTCTTGCTATATGGCACTGGTTGGTTTCAAACTCCTGGGCTCAAGCATTTCTACTGTCTATGGCCCACAAAGTGCTGAGATTACAGGCATGAGCCACTGCATCTGGCCCTTTTATAGAGACTATCCTGCCTAACACGGTGAAACCCCGTCAGTACTAAAAAAAAAAAAAAAAAAAAAAAAAAAAAAAAAAAAAGTGAAAAAATTAGCCGGGTGAAGTGGTGGGCACCTGTAGTCCCAGCTACTCGCAGGCTGAGGCAGGAGAATGGCGTGAACCCCGGAGGCGGAGCTTGCAGTGAGCCGAGATGGAGCCACTGCACTCCAGCCTGGGCTACAGAGCGAGACTCCGTCTCACAAAAAAAATAAAAAATAAAAAATCTTACAAATATTTTTAAATGCCATCTGTAAGGACATATGTGAAAATTAAATTTAAAAAACTGTGTTCTCCATTTTTCTCACTTGCTTCCTTAGATGTGCCTTCATCTCACATGTCCTTCAAAGTAGCCCTTGACTGAATTATTTATTTTTTTAATGATAACATCAAGCGAGAAGAAATAAAGTTCAGATCAGACTAGTTAACATTTGTTAATTTGGCATTTTCCAGCCAGCCTACTTTAAAAATGCTTTGGATTATGAATCAATCCAAATAACTTCACCATTAAAAAGGGAATCTGAGTCCACCTTCTTCTGTAGCATTTTAATGTTGATTAAAACAGATTTCCATTATTCTGTACACAGGGCATTGTTACATCAAATAATACAGTTGAGACATTACAGAATCTAAAATTTCGGCCTACTTTTGAAAAATCATTATCTATATGACCTGTCCCTCCCTCTCCAGACACAAATAAACTTCTCCTGGTATTTCAGAGATGTTTTGAGCTTTCATGAAATAACTTTTGTTTTTCAAATGTTTATGATAATCTACATTCTCTTTTTCTCAACTGGAATGCCTTTCACTTTTCTGAAAGTGCACTTTTCTTATTTTTCTAGGGCCTGCTCAAAATCCTTCTCTTCAGTGAAGTTTTTCCTAACCCCTATCTCTTAATACAAGCTAGAAATATGTTCCCCTTTTTAAGACATTGTAGCATTTTTTCTCTACCTCTTATATGATATTTACCGTTTCCTGAGTTGTTTTCAAATGATCTCCTATTGAGATGAGATTTGTTAGAATCTGTATCTGATTTACTTTCCTTTCTCCAATTAGATAGCACAGTGCCTTACATACATTTGGTACCCAATAAATGTGACGGCGGGACATGGTGGCTCACACCTATAATCCCAGAATTCTGTGAGGCTGAGGTGGGCAGATCACCAGAGGTCAGGAATTTGAGACCAGCCTGGCCAACATGGTGAAACACTGTCTCTACTACAAATACAAAACAAACAAAAAAATTAACTGGGCATGGTGGCGCACACCTGTGATCCCAGATACTCAGGAGGCTGAGGCAGGAAAATTGCTTGAACCTGGGAGGCAGAGGTAGCAGTGAGCCGAAATCGTGCCACTGCATTCCAGTCTGGGTGACAGAGCAAGACTCCATCTCAAAAACTAACTGAAGAAATAAATATGAAATAAATGTTTGATGATTGACAAAATGAACAAATTTACATATAGAAAAATTATTTTGTTACATTTTTTTAATATAAATATATAGTTAGTTTGTCCAAGTATTTATATATTTCTCAGCCTATTCCATATCATAGATATAAAAGATTTGTAGATTAAACTACTTTTAAGCTTATTTTGTTAGCAATGTCAAATCTTTGTTTGCTTACCTCAAGATCAAATGTTGAATTCTGGGCCTGGAATGGTGGCTCATGCCTGTATTCCCAGCCCTTTGGGAGGGCGAGGAGGCGGGATCACAAAGTCAGGAGATGGAGACAATTCTGGCTAACACGGTGAAATCCCGTCTTTACTAAAAATACAAAAAAAAAAAAAAAAAAATTAGCTGAACGTGGTGGCGGGCGCCTGTAGTCCCAGCTACTTGGGAGGCTGAGGCAGGAGAATGGCATAAACCCGGTAGGTGGAGCTTGCAGTGAGCCGAGGTCGCGCCATGGCACTCCAGCCTGGGAGACAGAGTGAGACTGTCTCAAAAAAAAAAAAAAAAACTGAATTCTGATGGATATACTATCAGACTCTTCATTTTTCAGGTGGTTAATTGACTTCGTGGTAAAGAACTTCTTATATTCAACCTATTTCTCATGTTCAAGAAATAATTCAACTCATTTTACCTTTACTTCTTGAGGCACTCAGGTAAAAATAGAATCCTGCATCTCTTTTACAGTTGGCTATAACCTTCCTTTTTAAATAGTCTTATGCATAGTGATTTTTTTTATTTTGAAAACTGTATATAAATCTCATGAGGAAATGTGTGTAAAATTATTTTGACATTCTTAAGTTCTGTAACATTGTGATTTTGTTAGTCAGTCCATCCGTAATGCTCCAACTTTATCCTGCACTTATGTCCAAGCTTTCCTTGTTTAGTTATGTTTTTGTTTCTACATATAATAGAAAGGAAGGTCCTTAAGGAGCAGCAAGCATGTCTTAAATATTTGTCTTTATTGCTTAGCATGACTCTGGAAAGTTGTATGCTTTTAGTAAATGTTCGTTGAAAGCCTGAATAACATGGAAGCTATTCAGTGATAAACAACTGAACCAATAATATCAGGCACAAATTTGAACAATCACCATTTGTTCCCCTATAGCTCCCTCTGACAAAATCTACAACAGAAGATGAGAGGCAAAGTTTTGCCTTCTTTACTGTTTCCAATATAAATCCAGGCTAAGCCTGTTTTAGGAAATTGATTGCCTAGGGGCCCTTCCAAATTTAACCCTAAGAAATTCTAATCAAGGTGAATCTTTAGTAATCCAGATTTAAGGTTTTTTTTTTAAATTTCCCAGGTAAAATAATGAAAGAGTTCATATACAGATTCCCCACATACCTAACGTAATGTCAGAGCATTTTCTAAACACTCAGAGAGTCTCTTTTAACATGTAATAGTCATCACCTAATTTCTCATCTTTTCTTATTATTTGTCATGCAAAAGGAGAACTCAATGACTTCACTACTAATATTATTACTTGGTCAAATCTAAAAATTAATGTAAATTATAGGTTGAATGCTTTAAGAAGTCATTAGGAAACCTTCGTAAAAAGGATTGGAAACAGAAATATGGTCACTAGGTGTTCTGAAAATTATTTAGTGACAGATATTTTCTTATCTATTGGTTTTTGTTCTTTGAAACAAGTAACAAAATCCTTAGCCTATGAATGAAGTAGTTATTTTTAGGTAAATATTTTTACACATAATTATTGCAATTTTTCTTGGATAATATTGTCTTCAGAAGGAATAAAATGATCTCAATTTGTGAATCCTAAAGTGAATAGAAGCATGGTCTTATAAGTTTCCTTTCCTTAGACCTCTGATGCCATTACACAGTCAAGGAATTAGAGAGTTTTGGTCAATCAAACTTACCCTTTTAAAAAGTTTTATTTATAACAACAAAATAGAATTATAACTGAATCATACTAAAATGATTCACTCTTTTTTCAAATTTTTGGAGTATTTTTCATGATCTGGCCTATGTAAGAATGCTAGCTGTTGCTGGCCAGGTTGATTGAAGCAAATTAAGACAGCCTTTAGTGAACTATAATTATTAACAATGATACCATTTCTTTAAGCAAATTCTGTTCAAAGTGCTTTTATTTCTAGGAATTTACTTTATTTTCATTTTTAATTATTTTAAGAGATGGAAGTCTCATTCTCTTGTCCAAGCTGGAGTGCAGTGGCATGATCATACCTCACTGCAGCCTCAAACACCTGGGCTCAAGTAATCCTCCCATCTCAGCCTCCAGGGTAACTGGAACAACAGGTGCATGACACTGCACTCATCTAGGGGTTTATTTATAATCAGTAAGAATACTTAATGAGAAAGAGGATGTGATATTTCCGTTTCTTAGATGAGAAAATTAAAACAAAGACAGGTTGGAAATTTTATATTTATTAGATAGTCACATTTCACGTGAAGTTACTCATACTGGAAGACCACACATAATCGAAAACAAATACCAATAAAGGATGGTGGATATATTTGCATGCCAGTTACACTGATAGAGGATATATAGTTCACCATCATTCTGTCTCCTGTAAAATTATATAATTCTTATTAATTTTTAAATTATATGGGAATGCTCATAATTATGTTTTTGTGCATAAAGTCAGGATTTTTACTTTATGTAATTTTTTTTTTTTTTTTTTTTTTTTTTTTTTTTTTTTTTAGACGGAGTCTCGCTCTGTCGCCCAGGCTGGAGTGCAGTGGCCGGATCTCAGCTCACTGCAAGCTCCGCCTCCCGGGTTTACGCCATTCTCCTGCCTCAGCCTCCCGAGTAGCTGGGACTACAGGCGCCCGCCACCTCGCCCGGCTAGTTTTTTGTATTTTTTAGTAGAGACGGGGTTTCACCCTGTTAGCCAGGATGGTCTCGATCTTCTGACCTCGTGATCCGCCCGTCTCGGCCTCCCAAAGTGCTGGGATTACAGGCTTGAGCCACCGCGCCCGGCCACTTTATGTAATTCTTAACATGTGTGATTTTACATAATTTGATTTACTATAAGTGGAAGTTACATTGTTTCTTTATTTCTTCTCTTTGACAGCTTGGGTTTGTATATGGCAGAGTTTTAATTTCCCAGTCTGCTCCTTTTTGTTGCTGTTTCTGTAGATTCAGGAGGATATTGGTGGGATCACTTTGCTAGTTCTTTCTTCCTTTTTATTTTTTTTTTGCCTGAAATGTTGCTTTGTGTGTTGACAAAGAACAGTAATTACTAAAGTATCTTAATAACCTTTTCTGCCAGGCGTATTATTAGTGGAAGGTGATTTACAACCAGAAATACCTATATTTGAATCCATATAAGGTCATTCCTTGGGCATTTAGGCAAGTTATAACCTCTCTTATAAAATAAGAAAAGCAGCTCATGACTTGGAAGAATGTTGTGTGAATTAGGTAAAATAAAGAAATGTAAAGTACCAGGCAGAGTGCCTGGCAAAAGCTGGTGCTCAATAATGTTAGTTCTATTTTCAATTATGACTGACCTTAAGGAACTGGTATTTCCAGAAGCACAGCAAGAAGATGTGAGATGAAAGTTAACAGTGATTAAGATTTCATTTAGTGATTAAATATACGAACAGTGTATCTCTTAACTTATCATTATGTAACTTACTTTAATCTTGGGTTCTGTTTATCCTTGAACTGATATATTTTGCCATTTCATATGCATGCATGCATAAAGCATAAAATAGTGCAGGAATGTTAGGAAGTGTGGAATGTCATTAACTTTATTACTAAAAGTTTGGGATAAATGAACTATATAGGTAGAAATATGAGTAAGATAGGATGTTCATTCCAATAAAATGATAATAAAATCTTTATTGCATCCCACATCATTACCTGCTGTATTTTGCTTATGTTGGATATAAAGAAAAAAGGTATTGCAGACAGTTTCTCTGCAGCTCTTAAAAGCCTTCATTGATCATTTTCTTGCTCTTTTCCACTTATAATGTCAAATTCCTTAGGCTTCAGATGAAAGAACAGAAAATAAAAATGTAGTGAAAAAAATGTATTCTAATTTCATTTGAATCATGTCTCCGGGGTGGGGTAAATAAGCTAAGCCCTGTGGAACACACTATAGATATAAGCAACCCAGAGACACTAAGCCAGAAAACATAAAAAATGTTCTCATTCATTCTTAGAGCAGTGAATTCTTGAATTCACAGTATGCAGCATTGGGTGTATTTGGCCTACAACTCTGAAACACAATGGATTCTTAATTCGAAAATGTAAACAACAGTTATTTAGGTGGTTCTAATAGTGGACTGAGACAACAGAGCTGATTATAGCAGTATCAAGGTTACCAACTGTGCTCAGTACAAAAATTCTTTTTCAGATTGCCCAAAACATTATGGAATGTAAATCAATTATTCATTTAAAATGTCATCTTATTTCTTCAAATTCTTTTATTTATTATTAATGTGATTATGATTATCATTATTACTACATCTTTGTTGCTAGGTTTTATTTTTTTAAACCCTTATTACCAAGTATAAGGCACTGTTCTTAGTTATTTAGAAAAATAAACTCATGCTTATTTTTTTGACCTTTTGCCACAGTATAAATTAGAGTGTACTACTTTTACATTGTTCTCTGTTTGATGAAGCTTCATCTTTCCCTTTAGTTTATATCATCCCTCTTGTCCTTTGTGTCTGACACATGCTGTTACGAGCTTCTAGTGCTGATGCCCCATCTTTTTTTCAAATGCATGCTGAATCTATCCCTTTGACACATAACCAAGCTGCTGGAATCAAGGGGAGAATTTACATGAATAAAGCGACCATTATGTAGCCTTAAAAGTCTATCAGAGAAGTCACATCACCTTGATTCAAATTCAAATAATTTCTACTCTACTTATGCCCCAGTCCAACTATTATTCTTTGTCCATGTTGCACTACTAGCCTCACTAGTTATTTCTTTAAGATCAAGGATATCCTAAATTCAGTACTTCAATGTGCTTACTCTCCAACGAACATCTGCTTTGCCATTTTCACACATTCTTCTTTTTCTCCTGGTTCGGAGATAAAAACACCAGTTTCCCTCTCCAAATTTAACTCCTTAACCTTCATTCTTTGTCCCATGTCTTCTGCCATTATTGCCTTAGAAAATGTGTTCCATATTATCTCTCTTATAGTCCACATTTGAAGGTTCTGATTATATACTAGAATCTTCTTCAAAAACTATTAACACAGATAAGCCCTTCATTTATCAAACAAAATCGTCAATCTTCTACGTTTAGAAATTTAATATGTCTTTTATTTCCTGAATCCTGTAAATTGCAGTATACTTTTTAATTTTTCTTTTCTGTAAAATAATTTCAACTTTTATTTTAGATTTGGGGGTACATTTGCAGGTTTGTTACATGGGCATATTGTGTGGTGCCGAGGTTTGGGATGTGAACCATCTCTTCACCTAGATAGTTAGCATAGTACCCAACAGTTAGCTTTTCAAACCTTGCGCGTCTCCCTCCCTCTCCTCTCCATAAGTCCCCAGTGACTATTGTTGCCATCTTTATAACCATGAGTACTCAGTGTTTAGCTTCCATTTATAAGTGAGAACATACTGTATTTAGTTTTCTGTTCCTGCATAATTCTCTTAGGATAATGACCTCCAGCTGCAACCATGTTGCTGCAAAGGACATGATCTTGTTGTTTCTTACACCATACGTTTTCTACTTCATTTTATTCCCTACCTATTTTTACAGTTTTTAAATTTAGGTTCTTCTAAACCTGTTCTATAGAAACTACATAGTTTTATAACTTCTCTCAAATGTCTTACTCCTTGCATCTTTTGCATTTTAAAATGTCAATAGTCCTCTTCTTTTATCCTCTCGTTACTGACATTCTGTTGTATTTTGTTCATTTTCTTCTAGCTTCCCTAATTAATGTTTCTCTGTTTTTATCATGGATATATTTCCTTCATCCTGTTTTCTTAAAGATGGGTATCCTTTGAGGTTCTGCCTGACTTCTATTTTCTCTCTACACTCTTTTCTTTGGCAATTTATTTATTTCCACTCTCACTTCTATGTAGGTAATTCCCATTTCAAAAACTCTAATGCTTATTTCTTCCAAATCTGGATCAACATTTCTAACAAAATGTTGAACATCTCCATCTGAATGTGTACTACCGTAGTTTAACCACAGCGTGTTTAGAGCGGAATTAAAAATCTAAACCCTGAACTAC
The DNA here is from genome assembly GCF_009764315.1 of Trachypithecus francoisi. NCBI lineage: Eukaryota > Metazoa > Chordata > Mammalia > Primates > Cercopithecidae > Trachypithecus > Trachypithecus francoisi. The sequence goes on from NW_022681458.1 coordinate 101,750,815, forward strand.
CCTGTCTGCTATGCCTATCCCATAAATGACACTGGTTTTATTAAGGTTCTAACAATCACCTAATATCCAGGCTTATTTAACACCATCTTAACTTCCCTCTACTTCTTGTATCCAGCTCTGTTTGCTCAAGATTTCAGAAGTTTCCACATCTCTTTCCAAGCCCAATTTCCATTTCTGCTACTACTACCTTTGTTGTCTCATATTATGGTATTGTCATAGCTTCTTAATTGGTCTCATTGTTCATATTAATTAGTTCTCTAATATTCCAGGGTGCTTTGAGATAAAATCTTTGCTTCAGTATTTCTAGTGGGGAAATTTCCTTCCTCAAAAAATATGCAATTATTACCAGTTATCTACAGATGGAGTCTAATTTCCTTGCCCTCTATTCAAGGTACTCGAATATTTGAAATTCATTTTCCTTATGACCTAAGTTCTTAAGCATGCTCATACATCTAGCCATTTAAACTAAGCAACTTTCTTTTAAACACTTCTTGTTTTGCTTTACTGACTGAAGCCAGCGGTTATGTAATTTTCTCTGTCTGGAATACCCTTGCAGGTGTCTGTAAAGATCTGATCTACACTTCAAAGTCTGTATTCTCTGGCCCTTATTATGGAGCTACATAGAGATTTCCAGAGATAATATTAAGTATGCAAATGAAGATATCAGGTTTAGTGAATAATCTGCAGAACAGAATCATGAACTTGTAGCAGAGGTCAGTAGTGGGGAGTAATAGTAAATTAAGTTAATTGGTGCTATACTGAGGGAGTAAGAAAAGCTCAGTCCATTGCCTCACTGAGTTTTAGATAAGTGGATAACTATTGGATATGGAAAAGAAATATCTGTTTGGGTCTATTTCAAAAAGCTTTCTCCAAATGACTCAAATGTTTTCTTAGGTATCGTAAAAGAAAGGTACCTCTTAATCTCTGACATAGTTCGTGTGGCACTGTGCTCACAAATCCTTCCCTGAATTCTCTCGGTCAGCTTAGATTGAATCGACTTCTCAGCCTCCGTTGTACATCCTTTTCCCTCTTTTGTATAACCTATGTATTATTTGTGACCCAGTGTTAAACATGTTTCTGTGTATAACACATGTCCTCAGTTAAACTGTGGATTCCTGGAGACTGGAAGCTTTGTTTTACTCACATTTATATCCTCTTTCTATTCTGTATAACCCTTGTTGCAAAGTTGACAGGCACTAGTAAACATTTGGTAAGTGAATTTGTAAGTAAAACATAAAAGATAGTTAACTTTTATTGGTAATCTGTCCTGGAAATAATAAAATATTTTTTAAAAAATAAGGTATCATGGTAATGTTAAAACTTACAGTGTACAGATTGTGAATAATTTACTTATTTTTTTGCTTAAAATTTTAGATAAGACAAACACATTTTGTCTTTATATTAGAGTATAGTAGAATGAGGTTATCTTTGTACTATAACTTATAAGCATTATCACTTTAATTACAGATTAGAAGGAGAGGAAGCTTTGTGAAAGGTGAAGAAAATTGACAATCTGATTTCAATCTTAGACTAGGCTATGTCATTTTTAAACAAAGACATTTAGCCTTTCTGAAAGAATTTAGTCTACATGTTCTGGGAAATGTAAATGGCCAGGTCATTGTAAAGAGGAGAAATCGGTAATGCAGAAAGGTAATAAATTGGGATATTCACAGAGACAGAATGTTTAAGTTTCCAAGATTCCCATCTTTGCTGTCTTCTAGCCCTGAGGCATTAGTTGTCCCAGTTTGCTGTTTAGCTTTTAAATTTATTTTGAACACAGATTAAACCAACAAATAGAGATAAAATCGGCCCAGACTTTTCTCTGTAATATTAATCTATTGGAGAAAATGTTTAGGATTTATAGAAGTTGGCTTAAGTTCTGGGATATTTAATTACAATGTTAGTAGATTTTCTTTTATATGGAGTTTCATTTTAGGAACATAATGGCATATAGCATATCTAAACCTATATCATAGTAAATAATCCTGTGATATCATCCAGTAAACGTTACATTTAACCTTTATTTTCTGCTATGCATTGTGGTGTTAGGAATATTTAAAAGTATAATTTTCCTCATTTCAAAAAGCTCGTAATCATTAACCAAGTTCTACCCTGCTTAAAACTCACAAGATAGACTAGTTAATTCATAGTTTGATTACTCAATCTGTATTGCAAATGCCCACCTTTTCCTGGGAGTCTTAGTTGTAGAACATTTATCAATAGTAGAAAGAAAAGTAAATAGGAATCTTGCATGTTCCACGAGTACTATAAAGACCTTGCTGTAATCCAGCAGTTAATGATTACGGGGAAAATATAGGTTATATTTCCTGACACAATTTCCTCTCTCATATTCAGATCTACTAAGTATACTTAATTATGCTTGATTATTACTAAATCTTCTGGCCTGAAACTAGTTGGAGTTTTCTATAAAACCTCCTAACAAAAAGTACTTTATTTTTAAAGAACGTATAGTTTCTTTAATGTCCACAATTTATCAAATTTGTATTGATTGCATCTGCCACAAACATTTTTCTACTTTCCTTTCTTCCCTAAAGAATAATTTATCATCGGTGTGCTAAAACATAAACAGAATTTCATCTAGACTTAGGCCTAAATTCGCTGTAATCCACTGATCCAACATAGCTAAGTGAGCCAGAGAAAGGATCAGTTGAATTACTACATAAATTCCCTTTGGAAAAGTTGAAATAAATGCAATGTCTACAGGATGTATACTCTGCATCAGAGTTGTAGAAAACCTACAAGCCTAGTAAATTGGAAAAGCAATCCAGCGGCTTAGCTATTTAAGTACTAATGCAGAGATAAGATTGCTTTTAAAAAGTATCACACCCCCTTCCCAGTATACTTTTGTTTATTTCCTATTCAGGTTGCCTTGGGGAAAGGAGAATGAAGTTAATGTTCCTTTGACATAAGTGCACTACAATGTTGGATGCATTAAATATCTTAAAGTGGATGGAATAGTTAGGTAGCTAATTTAGTATATCGTGAATGGTTTTAGATGGTGCATGCAGCTTCTGTTATTTTTCTTAACCATTTTCTTTTCTTTTTGCATGTCTCAGGGGTCAAAAAAGCAAACACAAAGCCCAAAGCAATTACAAAGGCAGTGGTATAGCCAGAAGAACTTAGCCTTAGTCTGAAGTTAAGAGTACAGTTCAAAGTTTTGGATCATGGAAAATCCATTTAAATTATCAGAGTTTCTGTTTTTTTGGATGCAAAATAAGGAACTTGGATGAAATGATTTTTTTCCACCTTGAACTTTACAAATATTTACAATATCCTAAATTCTATAAGAGTAAAAACAATTATTCATATTATACAATATTATATAGGAAAGTAGGAAAATGTATTTTTTCAAATGAATTTATCACAGATTTCTAGAAGGCAGTTTAGATCAATTGTGCCTCAATTTTCAATTACTTTTTCATTCTCATGATCAATAAAAGCTGTCATTTACTATGCACCTACAATATTCAATACATTGTGCTGGCAATGATAAAACCATTCCCTGTTTGAAACAAATTTACTTGATGACACCAATGCATACCCATTTCTTAAAATTACAACAGATATCTACTACCCAAATTAATACTGACTTTTAACTAGAAAGAAAGCACTTCTTAAAAATAATGATACATCTAATTGGATGACTGATATCATTTTTAGTGGGATGTGATAACAAGAACAGACATAATCTAACCTGTTATAAAGTGACACCTCATTTGATCAGCATCACTTTCATTCGGCTTAGATATGTCCTCTCGATTCTGATCATGGGAATATGGTTAGTATTCTTGCACACCACCGAACTAAATAACAAGGATGTTGTCAGTTGCACTGCTGACAGAAATCAATCATAGACCTTTGATAGAACTAGTATTTGTCTCTGAGAATAATCATTTAACAACTTTCTAGAAAATTATTCACCATTCCTAAAACAAGTAAAAAATTTTAAATTTAAGAAATGAAAGAAACATAATAGTGATGGAGAATAATATTTTTAAATCATTAAAAACTTTGGCCAAACTTCAAGTATTAATATTTAATTATGATGCATCAAAATAGTGTATCAAAACAATTTAAAATTTTACATTAAAATATTAGCAATCTTTTTTTCTTGAGTTTCTTAAGACCTATACTAGATAATGTTAATAACTTAAGGCTAAAGGTAGGAGCAAGACTATTGACAAAAAGATATTTTGGTCTGTAGACTTGGGACAAAAATGAGGCACCTCTATTTATCAGTTCTTGATATTTTTATTTCTCATGGCCTTGAATTGATTCATAGAGCTGTTTTGAAATATAACAACTGAGCAGCATATTGATTTTTGATATTGTTATCTTATGCTGAAGATGATTTCCTGTTTTTCTGGCTGTTGACCTACTTACGTCTTGAAGATACTGATTAGAGATTGCCAGAATCCATTAGTGCGTAAACATAGTCTAAAGCTAACATTGATCTTAGTTGAATTACTTCTTACTTGTATTACTGTTATATCCATGCTTTAATTTTGGCTGTTGAGTCATGTTATAACAGGACAAAGTATCTTTAACTTAAAAACTCAAAGTTAATTTAAACTGTAAATTAATATGCTCTGTAGGGCTACCCAAGACATAGTCATAATTTCACTACGAATTTGTTATTGTTGTTAAGAACGTATAGAGAATCTCATTTTCTGTGAAGAAGAGAGAAGATACTGAATGTGACTTGATTTTCTAGGGTCATGATACTCCAATTAGGAATTCTTTAGGTACTGTATAGCTGATCTCTTTTAACTTGCTGAGGGAAAAACAATATATATCTGCCTCTTTTTTCTCATAAGGCCTGATGAATGATGTTGAGGCGATACCCACCAGCAGACTTTCCTAAGATAACTTTACTCCAGCATAGGTTTCTGGCAAAGTAGATTAACATCCTAAGTTTAGGTGTCTCCTTGGTGATCACATCTATTGCTCGCCTTTAAAAGTATTCCAAAGACTAAGTACCTAATAGAATGCTGATTAGAAAAGCAACCACTTGAATTCCGAAGAGTGATTGACTCAGGACAGTGAGGAGTTTCCATGAACAACAAGTCATAAATTGCCTCTGAGATTGCAGTTATCATTGCAAACCTGCAAAGCCTCAAATGTCCTGATTCCTGGGTAATTTAGGTTGCAGACCATGGGCAGAGAGCACTTTTTAGAGCAAGTGTATTCTGGCCAAAAACAACTATGTAGGTAGCTGTGGCTGAATAAGGACCGTTTCCTTACTGCCCACAGCCCAACTGCTAAGTTTTCGTTATGGTACCCACAGTTAAGTCCCTATTTACGTATTAGTTATGGTATAGCCACAGCTACTGTGATAAGGTCCAAAAATTCAGTGGCTCAAACAAAATACAAATGTATTACTCTCTCAGTCTAGAGTCTAGAGGCAGGGTGGCCGTCTGTGGGAATAGGTAGGTTTATTCCACAAGGTTTCTTCAGGTTTCTTCTCTCTTGTGGCTCACTATTTCTAAGGATGTCTGGATCTGCTGTGCACCACATCAATGTTCCAGCCCATGGATGAATGAGAAAGGCAGTGCAGGACATGGATCTTCTTTTCAGGAACGGATGTGGTAGTTGTATAAATCACCTTTACTCACATTCCATTCATGAGAACTCAGACATATTGCCACATGTAGCTGCCAAGAAGACTGGGAAGTGTAGTTGCCCTCTGCAGTCATTCACATGCACTTAAACAAAAAATTCTCGCATGTCACCACCCAAGGTTTTCCCAGTATGTTACTATGGTAATCCATGCCACACTGAAATGCCGACTTATTTTCTTCCTTGCATTATCTACATAAAATATGGACTGTTAGTCAAGAATTAATTATTTGCTTACTTTCTGTGCACTCTCTTTGTTCTGTTTTGTTGTTGTTTGTTTCCTGCATGTCTTTGTGACAGAGTTGTTTTTGTTTTGCTGGTTCGTTTTTAGCCATTTCAGACATTTTGTTGAGAACAGAATAAGACCTCTCTACTGCACAGAAATCAGTAAGTCTATGGAACTTTCTCTACATACTCCCCTTTTACCATGTGTATTTACTATTATTTAAATTATATTTATGCTTTTTGTTCAGCAAAATCAGCAGAGAATAGAGTGGCTATTAATGTAAATATTAGTTACATCCAATCCTCTGGGAAGAGGAATGGAAGAAAATAGAGAAAGGAATGATATTATAAGAAGAAATATGTAGGAGTTATATAGAGTAGATCTGAAGCCTAGAACTTTCCTGGCTTGCTTGCTATGGGACCTGGAGCAAATTATTTAACTTCTCTGAGCCTTTTCTTATCTCTAAAACAGAGATACTATTGATTGCTTACTCACACCTGTTTAATATTTTCAACTGTTGGGTAGAAATGAGCCTCCCTATATTCAGCCAAGAAAGTACAGAACTGAAAACTGATCCCACTTTTATCTGATCTAAACGCTCATATTCTTAACCACCTACTAACCTCTAGAAGTTTTCTTGGAATGTGATATTTGTTTAATAAATATATAAGGATCTATTTGTATGTAATAATGGAGTTTCTAGTAGATTTTACATACAGCTGTTGATAAGTACCCCCAATGAAATCACTTAGATAATGTCCGGAATTTGTGAAGATGTAACCAAGTCTCTATGAAGATTTATTCAGTATCAGGCAGATGGAGAATGTACCACTTTTGGAGGGATTCCCTATTTTTCAAATCCCAACAATCAGGACATTGACAGTGATTAAATTTCACTAACAGTGGAAGGCCTGTTTCTAAATTCTGCTTGGAAAATGAGTGATTTCACAAAAGATACTTGCCAAATTGGCATTCCTATGAATTAGTTTTGTGCTTCTTCTTGGGTGGTTTCTGGCAAATAGTTCAGTGTCAGTGCTTTAATACCCGTACATTCTTACACGGAAGTACAGCTAATTGTCTCCATTTTTACCTAATGTAATCCTGGCAGTGAACACATAAACCTATTTGTGGTAGTCCCCGGTGAACCACAAGATTTAATATTAATGGATAATGGGAAAACATTGAGATTATGCAGGCTCACTGGTCATCACCAATAATGATTATTATGATAAACATTGGTTTAGATAAAGATTAGGCTATAAAACTCTAGAATGTATGTAGTGGTCAAAAACAAACAGACAATGGAAAGTCTTCACTTAAAACAAAACAAAACAAAACAAAACAAAACAAAACCCTGCAGAAATAAAAGGTTTAAAACTGGCTTACTTACCCTTTTCTTCACGTTAGTATCCTGGTATAGAAGGTGCTTTTGAAAGTGCCTGTGATTTGGAATGCTGAATGCCTTTTCAAAAACTCTTTTAATCTTTATAAAGATATAGAATATATATAAAATACAGTGCTCTACACTCAGCAGGTGCCTCATCAACGTGGCTTACTAGAAAGCTGTGTAGGAGGTTTTAATAAGGGATTTTAACATTTCTTAAAAATTTTAAAAAACATGAAGACAATTTTTCAAAATACACAAATAATTCAGATAATGGCGAGTTTGTTCCTTTTCATTGCAGAAATTTTAGGCCAGATGACATTTTAAAACTCTTCTTTTATGAAGAATTTAACCAAATAGATCGTGTTTTCATGTTTACTCATTTATTCAACCAGAGATTGATTGCATACCTGCTATGTGCCTGCCACTCTGCTTTGATCAGGCCTTGAATCTTTTGTCTCAGAGACAGGGCCTCAGAAATAGTGCTTGGTAGACAGTAAGTACTCAATAAATATTGGTTAGATTTTAAAACTTGTTTTATTTTTAGTTACATGTATAATTGTGGCTAAATAATTTGACAATATTTGGTTTCAATGTCACCACTGCTTCTGAGCATTTAATGACTTCCTCTGATCAATCTGGTTGCTACAGTTTCTGTGCCCCATCAGCTCCTTGTTTGTTCTTAAAAAGAAATTTGTAACGGTATTTGTTTATATGTATTTCCTCCAATAGACTGTAACCTTTTTTAGGAGAGAAAGTGTGTACATCTATATGTGTATATCTGTACATCAGGCATTCTGTCCATTTCCAGTCCTTCATACAGTGCATCACAACTAGTGGAAGTTGAACGTCTGGACATTTTCCCCTTTGGGACTTTGTCTTCATTCTGAGACAGTCACTACCAACAGATGGTGCTATTAGGTTACGAAGTTCCCAAGAACGAAGCTCTCTGTGCATTAAATTCACCTGAAGAACTTGATACACCACACATTCTTTGGTCTTACCCCTAAAGATTCTGATTCAGTAATTTGGGAGTGACTCAAGAATTTGCGTTCTTAACAAGCACAATGATGCAGGTGGTGCAGGTTTGTGGACCACAATTTGTTAGCACTAATGTAGACCACTAATTTTAAAGGAACAAAACACTATTCAATCAGTCATTTTTTGAACTAAATTAAATCTAGGTGGGTATATGTGAGAATATGTATACATATTGGCTTCTTAGAAAGATTATCGGTTATAGAAACATATCATTAAAAATTTTAAAATCCATAAGCAAGGTATTTTGAGATTTCTTTGATTTACAGTGTTTCTGCTATTATCCACATTATTTGTCTTAATCCAAGTATATCTTTCCTTTCATATATGAGTGGTATAAAGTTATATATGAGTGGTATAAAGTTATAGTAAAAATGCACTCTCTAATCCTCCATTCCATTCTTCAAGAAAACAATTAACAATCTCTTATTTTTTACAGAAGTGTTCTATCATATATATGTGTGTGTGTGTGTGTGTGTATATATATATATATATATATAACTGATGTATTTCTTGACACAAATAGGATCTGTAATTTTCTTACCACACTTAGGATATCCTGAATATCTTTCTATATCAGTATTTGAAAACCTTCTGAATAAATTTAATCAGTTTTGTTCATGATTCCTGTCATATAACAACTATTGTACAATCCTGCCAAATGTAAGACATAACTCTAGATATGAGGAAAGCCATATAGCAAGATTATTGAATTAGTCAATTCCTTCCTCCCTCCCTCCGTATCTCCTTTCCTTCTAGGATAAACTTATTGAGTGCCTACCCTATGCCAGGCACTGTATTAGGCACTGTGAATACAGTATGAATGAGCTGTGAACTCTGCCTTCAAGACTGCAGTACAAATAGAAAAATGTAAAACAAAAATAGTGCAGAGTGTGATAAATGTATAGCTAGTTGCAAGATATTTTAGAATTGTTACCTCCACTTCAGAGGTAAAGGAAGTCTGCCCAGAAGAAAAGTTTCTTGAGATTGCACTTGGAGGTCAAGCCGGAAGCCCCTGCTGTTTCTGCATGGGAACCCAGGGAGGACAGTGATAAACTCCTATTGGAGCGTTGGGGAAAGTTTTAAAGGGAATATGACATTTGAGCTGGGCCTTAAAGGAGAAGCAGAATTTAACTGGATTAATAAGGTATAAATAAATTACACACTGAAAAATAAAGATATATTACTGTCATGCTAAGGAGTTCTATAATTCTAGAGTTTATTTTTAGGAAGAAGACCAGAAATATAAGCAGAGGCCAGGTTATAAAGAATATTGAACATCACAATGGCAAGTTTGGGTTTTATCCTAGGGTCTATTTCAAGCAGGAAGAGACATGCCTGTTTGTTGGTTTGTTTTCTCCGAAGTGTTATTCTTTCAACTGTGTAGACGATGGACTGGAGTTAGAAGCACTTGGAACAATAGAGGTAGTTTTTGTAGAGAGATGTTTTTATAATAGAAGCAAGAGATTTTGAGGGCAGAAATTAGACAAAAAAACTCTACAAATATATGTGTGGCATATGTCTTCCTCCCTAACTGATGCCTACTACCTAACACATTTCTGTCACTTAGTAGGTCCTCAGGAGATATTAGTTGACTAAAGTAACAGTGAGTTTCTGGTTGAATTTTGAGCAACAAAGTTATTTGATTTGATAGTAGAAGAAGGTTTGAATGGGAAGAGAATGCATTTGGTTTTGTCATGCTAAGGAGTGTGTGCAGTATCTATGTGTTAGGAAGGTAGAGATGCGCTTAGCTTGGGCCATTCCTTTTACTTGACAAGCTTCTGAGTCTCACAGCTTCTCCTCTCTTTTGGACTATTTTTATTTTTATTTTTTAAATGATATACACAGAATATTCTGTCTGAAGCCTTGGGATGATTTCTTACTAACATGGCTCAGTGCGAATGCTACTCTACTATTATTACTTCTTTGTTTTTCTAGGGAGACATGGCTCAATATAAAATCATGGGGTCCAATCATTTGTTGTGTATGTAAAGTTCGCCTTAGACCCACCCATTCTCATCAAAAGTAGAACTGCTTTCTTGTCAAAAAGTTGACTTTTGAAGACCTAGCCTGTGTCTCAATAGAAATTGTTTTTAAAGATAGTTTTTTTAAAGGTAAACATAATAACCTGCTCGAAAATGAACATGGTGAAGCAATGTTAAAATAGCAGCATGAACTGTTCCTCAACTATACTGTCCTGTTTATGTAGATGTTTGCCTGTTGACTGAGAAAAAATTTGGGATAATTTGTCTAGTATGCACATATGGCTAAGTATCCTTGTATATTTGAAAGAGAGTTAATGGAGATACACGGGAGACTATTCTCTTTATTTCCTTTCCTTCCGCACACCTCTTCCCTTTGATACTGATATTTTAATACTTAATTTCTCACGAAAGCAGCCACTCTCAAGGTTTTATTCATAACCCTTTGCTTGCAACTTGAACACTTATAAACCAACATTATGTTTCTTAAAATTGATACGGATCTTAGAAAACGCTCTCTTCCTCATCTCTTATTCTGCATCAACTTGGATGTTATCAGTTATAGGCAGCAGTCTCCATTGGAAAGTAGACAGCCATTGTCTTTGGGAATTAGTCCACATTAACAGTCCTCATACTATAAAGTGCATTCGTTGACACTAGAATCTAACACTAGACAGAAAAGCCTGACACTTTCCGAGGGAAGTTATAACCCTTTTCCTCTTTCCTTTTCCCCCGCTCCCTCTCCATATTGTTTCTTCTACATATTTACCTTACTCTGGTCTTCTTTCAATGTTTCTCATATAGCAGAGTTTTTGAATCCCCGTATTATCCAAGTATTCTTATATGTTCCAACATATCAGTGTTCTTTTAAAAGATGGTACCATGGAATCAGAGGCTTTCTTATTTTTTTCCAAATAGTGATGCTCCCCAATAATCCCAGCAGAATTGTTTTCTTTATTGGTTTTATACACGTTAGGAATCCTAGACCACATTTTCCCCATAATCCCACCATACATTTTTCCCCCAAGCCAGTTAACTGCTTGAATTTTCTCAAGAACATTTGTTTAATACAAAGGGAATTTCCAAACTTCTATAAATAATAATCATACATTTGCTATGGTATGAGGCTGTGAGTCTCCTATCACTAACAGTGCTAAAGCAGGGATATACATCAGATAACTCGTGGAAGAATCTTGTTTAGCTGGTAGTTAGCCCAAATAGATACCTTTAATTCTCTTTATGGTCATATCTACTATAATTATACTATTACTTAAAATAGATTTGGAGTCTATGAGTTGTTTTAAACATGTTGCGAAACTGTAGTAGATTCATAGAAAATTGCTCTGTTTTAATACTCAAAATGAGAGTTCATTATTGTGTCACTCAGTGGTGCTGGAGTGCTAGACCTTTGGGTTACAAAAATTAAAATGCTTGGGAATGAAGTAATTGACATTTTTCACTAGAAATAATCTCATGACACCAATATAGGTTTTAAGTACAATTTGGAGAAATAAAAAATAATTTTGTCCTTGAGTCTAATTAGTTTCCTTGATACCAATGACGCTGCATTTTTCTAAAAGAAATGACTGATAGGAACATAGTTATCCTGGCATAATAGGTTTCTAATGAATTACTGATATTCATATAAAAAAGAAAGACTGCATTTTAAAAAGTTTTTGTATTAAATATCACACTGTGATTAGTCTCACAATTGTTACAAAATACACTGGAACCCCAGTTGGTGCTAACAGTCAAATAATAAGCTATTTAGGGAGTAGAGGCATCTTAATTTTAAGTACTTGTTAATTATTTACAATGCACAAATTCCATAATAAAAAAAATATCCTGAAGAATATTCCTGAACACCAAATTAGCTGTGGAAAATAATGGGGTATTATTGTTATTAAGTGAGAGCATTAGGATCCATTAATCCACAGATAAAATAACTGGTGTCTTCCACAGGACTGTCATTTTCACTTAAATATTTTTAATAGGGTCAAATTTGGAGAACCAATGTGGGATGCAGGAGTTGCTTTAAGGTAAAAGCCACTCTTTTCTGCACATTTGCATGCTATGTAGCCAGTTATAAGAATGGTCCAGTTTAGGTTTGAATATATTCCAAGGAAGGTAATACAGACCCTTTGCTTTGTTGTTTTGCCAAAATTGTTTAACCAGTAAATTTTAATTTTGCTGATTGGGGGCTATTGATAAAAACTCTTAATAAAGAAGTCAATAAAAATTCATTTAACTGAATGAGAATTTTGGTGTAACCTTGGATGGCATTTATTAATTTCTATAATGGTTAATCAAGAGCTAAATCTAGTTCATAATAACATCATTTCCTGATAAGTTTTAGAAATAGAGGGCTTGAAGAAGCTCTTTTTTTAATGTTTAATAAATAACCTTGACCTATTGTAAAATACATTTTAAAAAAGCAAACTAAAAAGTTCTATTAATATGTGTTATATATACATTTATTTTTCTTTCATTTATCACAATTATTTTATTTCAGTTATCACAATTGTTAGCTACAGCGTCCAACTGCACCCTTATTAACAAGAAATACACATCTATGTAATATTTATATAATCTTTGCACATAGTTACTAAGGTTACAAACCATAATAACTTATTTCCTATTTCTAACACAGAAGCTTTAAAATAATATAAAAATATCTTGTAATATGCTTCTTAGTAAAATTTAGTTATTCAGTATGTGTGTTTCATACTGATGGGATGTGAATTTTATCGTATCTACTCAGATTATATGTAAATAAATAACGTTTTCTCCTAGTAAAATTACATTCCAAGAAGATAAATTAATAAAATATGGCATACAACAAATCATCCTTTCAAAGCATTTTACTTGCGAAAAGTGAGTGAGGACTTGTTCTGGAATTTGGAGGAATGGGTGAATTCAGGAAAACATTGGGGAAGGTTGATTGTACATTCTTATTTTACTGGTATAAGCAATTATTTAAATTAAAATTGCTTCTTTTTAAGTATCAAGAGGCTTAAAAAAATTAGAAAGCAATCTAGAAAATGTAGGAGAGAGGTAGGATGTCTATCAATAAGAAAATTAGGGAGATGAAGAGGTCAAAGGAATATCCAAAGACATCTATGTTGAAGGGTAATTTGAAGCTTTCTGATAATGCAGAGACATTAATTCTAATTCCAGATTCATTTTACGTTACATTATAGTACTTTTTGAGAACCACTCTCTATAAGTTATTGTGAGACATTCAAAAATAAATTTGCATTGGACACTTTTTTTTCCTAGAGGAGCTAAAATTCTGTTTGCAAATGGCAATGATTCTACGTATTGTAGAACGAGAAGTATTTAAAAATCTATACAAATAACTTATTCCAGGAACTGAAGTGAGAAAAGTTCACTTCCAAATAGAATATTAGGAAAGTTAAAAAGGGCAGGTTTATAAAATTCACCTTCTTTATGCTTTTTCTTATTATAAAGGTAACATGACTATTGAAAAAAAGTTGTAAAACATCGATAAGCCAAAACTAGTAAGTTAAAACTGCCTGTAATCTCACTACTTGGAGATAAGTTAGGCAAGAGTTTGAGAGTTAGAGATGAATGAGAAGTTTCAATTGAAGCCAAACATAGAATGCACGTAAAGTAGTAAATGACAACATATATGTATAAAGATTGTTTTATGTAAGTTCTAACTTAAATTTCTACATTTGAATGCAGTGTTTTTTTGTTTTTGTTTTTGTTTTTTATTTTATTTTATTTTTTCTGAGACAGAGTCTTGCTCTGTCATCCAGACTGGAGTGCAATGGCACAATCTTGGCTTACTGCAACCTCCGCCTCCCAGGTTCAAGCAATTTTCCTGCCTCAGCCTCTTGAGTAGCTGAGATTATGGGCATGCAACACCACGCCCAGCTAATTTTTGTATTCTTAGTAGAGATGGGCTTTCACCATGTTGGCCCATCTGGTCTTGAACTCTTGACCTCATGATCCACCTGCCTCGGCCTCCCAAAGTGCTGGGATAATAGGCGTGAGCCACTGCTCCCGGCCCTGAATACAGTTTTATATATTATAGGAAAGAGACTTGTTTTTGCTTTAAAAATAATAACGTATTCTTTCTGTTTTGTAATTCTCAAACACTAGCTACTAAGGCTGGTTATAAGATTAAAGAAAACCAAGGGAATAAAAACATATAAAAAAGAGAAAGGCCAAACAAAAGATTCTTGCTAATGCTGAGGAAGTAACTAAAAAGAGAGACTGGTATCAGAAAATACCAGTCATTTGGGGCTGAACAAACATTATTTTCTTCGGAGTTTTTCCAAAGTAAGCTTTAATAATTATAATTACTGCCTTCTCTTAAATGTATCATGGTAATGTGTTTACACTCTATTCCCCTATATGTTGTCTCAATCTGAATATTAGCTAACACTGAGGTCTTTGTGCCAGATTCTATCCAAAAGGCCTTATGTGCAATGTCTTATTTTATCCTCACAGTAACCTCATGAGGTTTACATTTATCATCCCCATTTTTGGGATGTGGATACTGAGAGTTGCTGCCCCAGGTCTTATACCTTTCAATTAATAGAATTAAGATTGAACCTTTGTTGTCTAACTCCAAAACTTGTGCTCCTAACCACATTACTATATGACTTCTCAATGAAACAGCTAATTTTATATAACATAATTTTCCACTGAATGTATTTGATTATATCTTTCTCAAGTACATGATTCAAAAACACATCATGACATCTGGTCTACTGCTATAGTAGATAACGATATATCTTTCCAACTGTATGCTGTCATTTTTTTTAACCAGCAATGTTTAAAAAGACACCAGATATTTCATACTTCAAGAGATTATGTTGCATTGTTTTAAAGTCTAGGTAGCAAATTCTAACATCTTAGGACATGCAATGAGAAAACGTTATCTTTTTGTTGACACAAGCAACCACGTAAATACTGGATGTCTTATTATTCAGCCATACCATATGCACTGTCATTAAGCAGGATTTATACATACACCCATTTAATAAAGGCTCTTTGCTGGTACCTAAACAAAATGATTTGCTAAATCAGCACAGTAATATGGATTAACAATCAAGCAGAACAAGTCTTGGGTCATGTACCAAAAAAAAAATCCTACCCAAGGTCAAAGATCTTTATTGGAAATACTGAGCTGAAAGTTTTCACTGAATTTTGTTATCTCAGCAGAACAGTAACAATGAACAAAAGGCAAAAAACTTCAAAGGTCAGCATGTCTTTTGGGTAGCTAGCAAGCAAGTAAGCATTTCCAAAGCAAGATAAATGGCTCCAAAGCATGACCCTATGTAATCCACATCTAATTCACCACCATGCCTAAGTGCCTTTGCACATGCTTCTGGAAACATAGCCCCTTTCATTTTGTCTATCTGTTTCATTCACAGTCATCCTCCAGTTGCAGTGACAAAATGGTAAGGATGACAAAGACTGCAACAGTAATGACAGCAAACTTTTTTGAGCACTAATTGAGATGCTTTAAAAGGAACATGTCATTGAAATCTCATAATACCCTTCAAGTTGCATATTATTTATAAAATCTGTTGTATAGATGAGGCAATTGACTTTAGGAAAGGTAAAATAACTTTTTCTAAAGGTACGCAGCTAATAAGTGCCACAGCTAGGTTTTAAATGCAGGGCTCCTCTGAGTAACTTTGAAACTCTTGCTGTTTTGTGTATATTTAAGACATACAGCAAATATCTTCTCTATAGTCTTCCTTGTTCCTTTCTCCAAGTCTCCGCCACTCTCATCCAACAGAGCTAGGTAGTCCTCCCCTCTTTGTGCTCACAGTTCCTCATACATACCGATTTTGAAAAAATATATATGAAGATGCAACATTTCATTTCTTTCCTTTCTACTACACGATAAGGCCCACTTTTTATCTTTGTATCCACACTTACTATAATAAATTAAATAGATAATGGATCAGGGATTAATTAGACCAAAGGAATCAAAGAAGACATTAAAAAGAAGGGATCACTGAGAAGAGTATGAAAGTACAGGTACACGGAAGGTGAAGTAGAGGATGAGAAAAAACATGCCTGCTGCATGGAACACATGAACCAAAGCACAGACATAAGAGTCTATTGTCCTTGAAAAATGCTGAGTAGTTTTTGATGATTGGAGTGAAAAGTAGACTGGTGAAAGTGGGAATGCTAACAGTTACAGCTAGAGAACTACCCTAGACCAGCTTGTAAAACGGTTTACATGTCAGGCTAAAGAATTAGGACATCATTGGGTTGGCAGCACGACTGTCAAAGAGTTTTGTACTGGGAAAAGACATGTCCAGATAATTGTTTTTAAAAGACTACCTTTGCTTGCAGGAGGAAGGAATGAATTAAAGCAAATTGGGAAGCCAATTATCAGACTGCTGCAAGAGCTTTTAAAAATAGAAGCAGGGAACTGGAACCAAAGCATTGGAAATGAGGATGTAAGGATGATATTGATCTGACAGACATTAGAGGTGAAAGCATGTATAAGGAGAGGAATGCATTATATGTTTCTGTGATATCTTGGCCCATGCTGGAAAATGAGACTACTGATTAAAAACATTGAGAGAAGAACCAGTTTGAGAGATAGAGTACAGTTTTAGGTACATTTGGTTTATGCTATTTGTTGGACAACTATGTTTACCCAGGACAGTATTGGAAATTCCAGCTGAGACAAAAAAAAAAAAATGTTAAAACTGAAGATTTCCATTTGGGAACCATTAGGAAAAAGGGATGCCGGAACTTTGGACGTCAATGAGCAATACTAAGTAAAGAAGAAAGCAGAATCTACAAACCAATGTAAAAGAATGCTTCGTTTAAGTATTGGGAGGAATGAAGCCAGTGAAAGAAGCAGAATAATTGGAGAAATAAGAGAATCTGAAGAGAACAGTGTTGGATATGTTGAAGGAGCAGGCAGTTTCTAACTAGCCTGCATGTCAGCAGTGTCAGATGCTGAAGATGGTTTAGGGAGGATGAAGATGAAAAGAGGGTTGTTAAATTTGGTGCTGCAGACCACAGTGCTAATTTTCAAAAGTAGAGTTTGAGCTTAAGAAAGGGAATCTTTTCTCTTTCCTCATTCATTATTGATATGTCTGGCAAATGATATGTAATTCCCAACACAAGTTAGTACTCAATACATGCTTAGGTTGGCTGAATAAATTTGGTTTGAAGACACTGAATAAGAGTAGCAGACAAAAGATCCTTAGAAGCAGAAGAAATTGGTGGAACAACAGATGAATAGAGGAGATGAGAAGATGGGACCCATGATGTAGCTAGAGCAGGTGAGTAGGAAAGAGGAAAAAATACTTCTGAGGGGAGGCACTGTGCTTAGGATCAGCAATTCGATACCCCGGGTTTCAATTCTGCTTGCCCACTTACTAGCTTTGTGACCATGAGCAAATTATTCCAACTGTTTGAACATGAGTTACTTCATCTGTAAAATGATACCTACATGCCTCCCCCAGCAGAGCGTTGTCAAGGTGAGGTTAACTGAGTGATTCTATCGGGAGTGGGTTCAGCTGCAAGTGACCAAAAACTTGATGATAGTGGCATGCTCATAATAAGAAGTGTGAACTTGGCAGATTCTGGTTTAATTGTGTCAAGGTCAGTGTGGAGTAGAACTTACCTTGGTTTGGGGGCTGAAGTGGTAGATCTAGGAGGAGATGAAGGGAAGCATCACCAAGATCAATGTGGATAAACTGTATTCATTTTCCATTGCTACTGTTACAAATTATCAGAAATTTAATGGCTTATATCACACAAGTATGTAATTTTACCCTTTGCTAAGTCAGAAGTTCAACAAGTGTCTCACTAGTCTAAAATCAAGGTGCTAGCAGGGCTGTGTTTCTTTATGGAGCATGTAGGGGAAAATCTGCTTCCTTTCCTATTCTAGCTTTTGGAAGCTGCTCTCATTCCTTCTTTTGTGATCTTTTTGACTTCAAAGTCATCAATGCCACATCTCTCTAAAATTCTTGCATCACCATGTTTCTTTATTGTCACAACTGGGAGAGGTTTTTCATTTGATTTATTATTATTATTATTTAGAGATGGACTCTCACTATGTTGTCCAGGCTTGTCTTAAACTGCTGGGCTCAAGCAATTCTCCCACTTTAGCCTCCTGAAGCGCTGTGATTACAGTCATGAGCTACCACGCCTGGCTGCTTTTTGCTTTAAAGGATTCATGTGATTGCACTGGGCCTACATGGATAATCCAGAATTATCTTTTAATCTCAAGGTTCTTAGCTTTACTCTCATCTGTAAAGTTCCTTTTGCCATGTAAGGTAACATATCCACAGGTTCCAGGCATTAAGACATGGACATCTTTGAAGGCTCATTATTTTGCCTACCACACAAACCATGGGCCAAACTGTGTAAGGAAGGAGACAAGCCTAATAAGACATAATGGAAAACAACAATGTGGAAGGGCTTAGAAACTAGTGGCCCTAATCATGAGACAGAGAAGGTTCATTTGACCATGAGTAAATATATGAGATGGGCTATAGGAAGATTGCCATTGGAAGAATTTCTAATCACTGTGGTTCAAGAAGACAATGCATTTTGATATGTAGTATTATAGTTTTGATTCTTAATGCAAAACTGCTTCTTCTTGACTGTGTGAATCTGGACAAGTTATTTGATCTCTCTGATGCTTTGTGTCCTCACTTGTAGAAAGAGGATACCAGTACCAACCTCATATGATTGTGCAAATTAAGGGAGATAATAAATTTAAACACTTAACAGGGAATGATATGGTTTGGCTCTGTGTCCCCACTCAAATCTCATCTTATAGCTCCCATAATTTCGACTTGTTGTGGGAGGGACCCAGTGGGAGATGACTGAATCATGGAGGTGGATCTTTCCCATGCTGTTGTCATGACAGTAAATGGGTCTCATGAGATCTGATGGTTTTAAAAACTAGAGTTTCTCTGCACAAGCTCTCTCCTTTTGACTACTGGCATCCACGTAAGACGTGACTTGCACCTCATTGCCTTTAACCTTCCACCATGAGGCCTCCCCAGCCACGTGGAACTGTAAGTCCAACAAACTTCTTTCTTTTGTAAATTGTCAAGTCTTGGGTATGTCTTTATCCGCAGCTTGAAAATGGACTAATACAGTAAATTGGTACCGGTATAGTAGGATGCTACTGAAAAGGCTCCTGAAAATGTGGAGGTGACTTTGAAACTGGGTAACATGCAGAGGCTGGAACAGTTTGGAGGGCTCAGAAGAAGGCAGGAAAATGTGGGAAAGTTTGGAACTTCCCTAGAGACATGTGGAATGGCTTTGCCCAAAATGCTGATAGCAATATGGACAAAAAAGTCCAGGCTGAGATGGTCTCAGATGGAAATAAGGAACTTGTTAGGAACTGGAGCAAAAGTGACTCTTTTTGTGTTTTAGCCAACATAGCAAAGAGAATGGTGGCATTTTGTCCCTTCCCTAGAGATCTGTGGAATTTTGAACTTGAGAGAGATGATTTAGGGTATCTGGCAGAAGAAATTTCTAAGCAGCAAAACATTCAAGAGGTGACTTGGGTGCTATTAAAAGCACTCAGTTTTATAAGGAAACCAGAGCATAAAAGTTCAGAAACTTTGCAGCCTAATAATTCAATAGAATAGAAAATTCCATTTTCTGAGGAGAAATTCAAGCCAGCTGTAGAAATTTGCATAAGTAATGAGAATCCGAATGTTAATCCCCAAGACAATGGCAAAAATGTCTCCAGGGCATGTCAGGGGTCCTCATGGCAATGCCTCCCATCAAAGGCCTGGAAGTTTAGGAGGAAAAAAATGGTTTTGTGGACCAGGCCCAGGGTCCCTCTCCTGTTGCAGTATAGGAACTTGTTGCCCTGTGTCCCAGCTGCTCCAGCCATGACGAAAGGGGGCCAAGGTACAGCTCAGGCCTCTGTTGCTTCAGAGAGTGCAAACTCCAAGCATTGGCAGCTTCCATGTGGTGTTGAGCCTGAGGGTGCACAGAAATCAAGAATTGAGGTTTGGGAACGTCTGCCTAGATTTCCGAAGATGAATGGAAACGCCTGGATGCCCAGGCAGAAGTTTGCTGAAGGGGCAAGCCCTCATGGAGAACCTCTGCTAGGGCAGTGTGGAAGGGAAATATGGGGATGAAGACCCCACAAAGAGTCCCTACTGGGGCACCACTTAGAGGAGCTGTGAGAGGAGGGCCACTGTCTGCCATACCCCAGAATAGTAGATCCACCGACAGTTTGCACTGTACGCCTGGAAAAACCACAGACACTCAATGCCAGCCCATGAAAGCAGCTGGGAAGGAGGCTGTACCCTGCAAAGACACAGGAGCAGAGCTGCCCAAAACCATGGGAACCCACCTCTTGCATCAGCATGACTTGGAGGTGAGGCACAGAGTCAAAGGAGATCATTCTGGAGCTTTAAGATTTGACTTTCCCACTGGTTTTGGACTTGCATGGAGTCTGTAGTCCCTTTGTTTTGTCCAATTTCTCCATTTGGAACAGCTGTATTTACCCAATGCCTGTACCCCCATTGTATTTTGGAAGTAACTAACTTACTTTTAATTTTATAGGCTCATAGGTGGAAGGGACTTGCCTTGTCTCAGATGAGACATTGGACTCTGGACTTTTGAATTAATGCTGAGATGAGTTAAGACTTTGTGGGACTGTTGGGAAGGTAGGATTGGTTTTGAAATGTGAAAACATGAGATTTGGGAGGGGCCAGGGGTAGAATTATATGATTTGGCTGTGTCCCCACCCAAATCTCATTATGAATTGTAACTCCCACAATTCCCACGTGTTGTGAGAGGAACCCAATGGGAGGTGATTGAATTATGGGAGTGGATCTTTACTGTGCTGTTCTCATGATAGTGAATGAGTCTCATGAGATCTGATGGTTTTAAACACAGGAATTTCCTTGCATAAGTTCTCTTTGCCTCCTGCCATCTATGTAAGATGTGACTTGCTACTCCTTGGCTTTTGCCATGATTGTGAGGCCTCCCCAGCCATGTGAAACTGTAAGTCCAATAAACCTCTTTCTTTTGTAAATTGCCCAGTCTCAGGTATGTCTTTATCAGCGGTGTGAAAATGAACTAATACAGGACACTAGACAATAAAGATTTGACATTATTCATTGTTAATTTTAAATTGTGGAGAATGAGTATAGAAAATGGTACTTTAAAAAACTGAGTGGTAGCTGGGCATGCTGCCTCACACTAAAAATCCCAGCACTTTGGGAGGTCAAGCCAGAAGGATAGCTTGAGCCCAGGAGTTTGAGACCAGCCTGGGAAACATGGTGAAACACCGCCTCTACCAAAAATACAAAAATTATCTGGGAGTGATGGTGCACATTTGTAGTCCCAGCTGCCCTGGAGGCTGAGATGGGAGGATTGCTTGAGCCCAGGAGGTCAAAAACTGCAGTCAACTGTGATCATCCCACTGTACTCCAGCCCCAGTGACAATGTGAGGCCCTGTCTCAAAAAAAAAGAAATAAAAAAATAAGAAAACTGAGTGATGCTGTATCCCACAGGAAGATGAAAGTATGTGGAGAAGTCTGTCTTTATAAGAGTGGTAAACTCTCTGGGTGAGGCGGCTCACACCTATAATCCTAGCAGTTTGGGAGGACAAGGTGGGAGGATCACTTGAGGCCAGGCATTCAAGACCTGACTGCAAAACATAGTGAGACACACCTCCTCTAAAAAAGAAGGAGAAGGAGAAGGAGAAGGAGGAAAGAAGAAGAAAAGGAGTGGTAAATTTTTTAAGAGAAGATTTTCTTTAAAATGATTTAAAGTGATCATTTAAATTATAGCCTTTGTAATTGAAATTATGATGACCAGACCTATTTCATACCCTAAACAGGATCTTCCTGCTAGATCTTCCATGATATTAGAATAACCTAAACTAAGACAACAACTGCTCTGATCGTATTTCTAGAAAATCAGTGGAAACATGGGGTAAGACCACGAAAAATTAACAATGCTCTGGTTCAAACATGCTTCCAGTAGAGATTTTTAGAAAATTGTTATCAACTCCAAAATTTTAGTAACTCTTAATGAACTCTTCCAATTCATCTCCTTTATCTCCATGGTGTTAGGATTGGAGAGGATGGGAGAAAGGAAAAGAGCTGTGAGGAGAATCAGTGTATTTTGCCTCATTACCCTATGTCCCATGAGACCTTGCACCATGGACTTCCCTCCTCTCAATATTCCTGGAAGGCCATGTCTTCTTCTTGCCCTTGATGAACACTCAAAATTACTGTGCTCCATGTTCAAGAAGTTTTTGTTTATCTGTGTTTTTTTTTTTTTTTTTTTCTTTTTTCTTTTTTCTTTTAGAGACAGGAGCTTGCTCTTCCACCCAGGGTGAAGTGCAGTGGTGTGATTGTAATTCACTCTAACCTTGAATCCCTTGGCTCAAGCAATCCTCCTGCTTCAGTCTTTTCAGTAGCTAGGACTACAGATGTGTGGCACCATACCCAGCTTGTGTTTGTTTTTAAGGAAAGAAAATTATATGGTATAACATTTGTTATTATTATTTTTTACACAGAGTCGCTTTGTCACCCAGGCTGGAGTGCAGTGACACAACCTCAGTTCACTGCAACCTCAGTCTCCTAGGCTGAAGCAATCTTCCTGCCTCAGCCTCCTGAGAAGCTGAGACTACAGGTGTACACTATCATACCTCATTAATTTTTTTTTGTATTTTTTTGTAGAGAGAGCATTTCAGGATGTTGCCTAGGTTGGTCTCAAAACTTCTGGGCTCAAGTGATCTCCAGCCTTGCCTCCCAAAGTGCTGAGACTACAGGCGTGAGCCACCATGATTGGCCTGGTATAACATTTAAGTGTTCAAAAGGGTATACAGTGAAAATTAAGATTATCTGCAAATTCTTCCTGACTACACAGATTCCTCTCTAAGAGACAACCAATTTTACCAGGTTCTTATATTTGCTTACAGTGATATTTAGGGTATATGGGTAATAAATGTATATAGTTTTACTCCAAATAGTAGCAAACTGTCACGTTGTTCTGTACCTTACTCTTTTCACTCAATGAGATAGTTTGGGAACCTTTCGCTATCAGTACATAAAGAACTACCTTAATCTTTTTTAATACCTGAATACCATATGGAACTTTTAACCTTTTCTATGTAAGTTCTTATTTTCAACAGGACTGCAAATAGGCACTAAAAGAAAGTAAAGCTAGTTTAATAGAACTATTCTAACTCTATTAGTAGGAAGGAATAGAAAAAAAGGTCATCCACACTTGCCTATCTTAAAAATGAGAGAAAGCGAGCAGAATTTGAAAATGTTCTACCTCCTCCTAATTCACTGCTAATTCTATTTTAATACCAGACCTTTACATGATTAACAGTATTATACTCCACATTATCCTGCAATACGTGGAGGCTCTAATTTTTGTAATGTCTTTTTATTTAGGAAAAAGGTCAGATGAAAAATCAAAGCATACAACCTTCTATATCAGAAGTATGGTAGAAATCCATTACTATAAAGATAAATATAATACTTCAGAAAGTCATGGTATTAATTTGCTTAAACATTATATGAAAAGAAGCAAAGCCGCATATTTTTAGCCACACAATCTTATGTTAAATATAATAAAATATTTGAATAGTTATCTTTAATATTCTTTCTGAATATGAAAATTTAATAGAATGGGAAAGTTGACATTAAAAATCATAGAAGGCTTATAATGTCCCAAAAATCTGTCCTAATTCTTTTAGTTAAAGTATTGTATTTAATCTTGAAAATAATGTTAGAAGAGTGGTATTAGTATATTTATTTTACATAGAAAGATACCAATGGAGAGATGTTAAGTAACTTGTTCAAATCTGCAAAGCTTGCAGTTGTTCAAATCTGCAAAGGTGTAAGAACATGTTCACCTAGTCATAAATCCTATGCTTTATGTCTGTTTTATTCACTATCATTTCATATGTGTTTATCATAAAAAATAGAACATTATGTAATTTGAAATGAAATATTTCAGGAATAATCTTTTAGGGTTGTCTCAATGCCAAAAAAGCAAAGCTATTAGAAACTTACCACGATGCCTGCCAGAACTTCCAAAAAATTTCCAGAGACTTTTCCTCCTACAGCAGATATTATATAATATATATTTAGCAATTTACAGATTTCTAGTTTTCCTCACATGAGAACTTCTTTGAAATGCTTTAAAACACATAAAAAATAATAATGCAGAGTAGAATGAACTTACATTAGACCGTTTCTAAGTATCTATTTGTATATTCTATTAGATTACATTTTTAAGAGTACTGTATACATTTATTTATTTTAGCCAGAGACATACTCCAAGTTAACTCTACATTACAGATTGCAAAGAATAACAAGTTGATCTTGTTTGAATTCTAACACTGGCAACATGTGTATTATTGAATACATGGGACTGAGAATTAAAATTGAGCTATAAGGATAGTGCTCAATCTGTATGTGTGAATGTTCATAGCAAAAGGGGACAAAAGAGATGAAATTTGACATGATATTTTCACCAAACGACAAACATTTCATGAACCCGCTGGACATAGGATTTGGTGGTAGTTACTATGAATATGAAGAGTTTAGATTAAACAGATCTTTCTAAATTACTGTTTTTTAAGACTTAGCTCAAATGTCATCTTACTTGACAGCTACAAGCAGAATAATTTCATCTGTCTTATTCTTCCAAAGCATATTTAAAACTGAAACATAAATCTGATCTCATGTCTGTCTCAACAAAAGATGAATTTCTGGATAGCAGAGTCCACTTTCTTGATTATGCCTCTATTCAAATACAGTAAAACACCTGGAACCTCTATTGGAAATGTTTGTTGAAGAAATTGACATTGTTTGAATTTTAATAATTCCTCCATAACTTGTTGCCTTTCTTTTAGTACTTAAGGAGTAAGTAGACTTGTTATTCATGCTTTGTAATAAAAAAGGTCCTTGTTTGGAGGGAAGAGTTTGACTTGAATGATATCTTTTGGAATATGAAAGTGCTATTTTGGATGCTGGTGTTTTTGATGTTATATATTTTTAGCAGCTATATAGCATGTCCTGCATACATTTTAATTTTATGTCAACTAACAGGGTTTTCTTTAATATTTATTTGTGCAAACTAAAAATGTAGAGCATGATTCACCACTATTCACATGGCATTTTAATATTGCTTTAATAAGAGTAGTACTGGCAGTTTATGAGCACAAGAGACATTAACAGGAAATCTGGAAAAAGTATAAGGAACCCAGGTAAATGTATTTCAGTGATCCTAAAATAGCACAAGTTCATCATAACAATGTGGTACTTATTGTAATAATGTTTTGTCTCACCTTTTAAGATCTTAACTAAATCATTTGTTATACAGGTTAGAAATTCCAAATTACTACTAACTAAATCAGAAGCCAAGCACCATTTTACAATCAAGTTGCCCTTCAAAAAAGTCAAGAGCATCTCAAAAATGAAAATCTGGGCTTTCTATGAGTCTCGAAGCACTGTTCTTCACTAATTCAACTGTCATTAAAATTGTGCTCTTCAAAATTCAAAAATTTAAATTGGCGAAATATTGAACATTCTTGAATTTCTCTTTAAAACTTAAATTAGAACGCACACTCCAATACACTTATAAATGCATCTATTAATGATGACAATATTTGAAAGTCACCAGTATTGTATGTGTCAGTCAATATGAGTGTGTGATGTTTTTATGCTTTTTTTTTTTTTTTTTTTTTTTTTAACAAAAACGACTTGCATACTCCCTAATGTGTTAAATTCTCACATTGGCTTCTTTCTTCTTTAAGGTGTGAAGTAGTTTTAATTGTGTGACTTTAGGCATATTACTTAACGATTTTCAGTCTCAGTTTCTCCATCTACAGGAAAAGGGAATTAAGTGAAATAATATATATGATAAATTGTTGATGGTAATTGATGGTCTATTAAGCACAGAACAAGATTTAAGTGACATTATCATGACTTGAGCAGCTTAGTTCAAGTTAGGGGCTATTGGAAACACCTATTTTTCCAGGATGCTTTTGATTTTAGTAATATATATTGTCTGGGTGAAAGGCTCTTTCTATGTAAATAACGCATTTGCCTAACCTAGGGCGTGGAAAACTAAATTTGGCCTGTGACTTACTTTTGTAGGTCACATGCTCTTACATTTTTAAGTGCTTGAAAAAGGTCAAAAGATTTGTCACACATGATATTTTATAAAATTTAGATTTTATTATTCATAAATACAGTTTTATTGGGACAATAACTTGCTTATTTATTTTTATATAATCTATGGCTACTTTTACACTATCATGGTAGCATTGAATAGTTATAACAGAGAACATTTAGGTCTTCAAAGCCTAAAGTATTTGCTATCTGAATCTTTCAAGGAAGTTGTGCAAACTCCTGGTCTAATCCTGCAACCATCGATGGTTGTATATCCTTGAATTATGAGCTGGAAATACAAAATATTTTATAGGCTTGGATTTAAAAAGCATCATAAATCCCTGAAGAATTAGAAAATAGGAACACGGACTTCCTTATCATCTTTGGAAAAATTAGAAATACCTACGGAATTAGAAAATGGGAACAATAAAGCTTTTCATAGAATTTGGTTGAGAAACCAAGAAATAGCAAAAGTAATGATGTGATCATGCACATGATATAACTCATGTAATCAATTGCTTAGAAAAATGCCTGTTTTTAAAAGCAGATTAAAATGACCAGTGGAAGAGCTGAATCATAATTCTGCTGTCTGTTTCTCTAAATGCTGGAAAAGCATCCAGCACCACTGCGGTACTATATACTTCCTTAACTCTGTGATAACAACTTCCTGGGTCATCACTATTTCGGTATGCCAAATTCCTTATATCCATACACAGTTTGTGTTCAACTCAGGAATGTTGGCACCACATAAATCATTGATAATTCGTCAACTGATTTGATCATAATTTTTGCAGGTTTATAACTATTCAAGTGTATTATTTTTATAATTTAACTTTGAGTGCCAAGAGCATGTAGCTTATTAATGTGCACACTGAAATCTTATTTTCAGAACAACTGTCCCCATAAAAAGTTTCTTTTGGCCAGGCACGGTGGCTCACACCTGTAATCTCAGCATTTTAGGAGGTCAATGTGGGGGAATCACCTGAGGTCATAAGTTCAAGCCTGGCCAACATGATGAAACCTCGTCTCTATTCAAAATACAAAAATTCACCGTGTGTGGTAGCACACACTTGTATTCCCAGCTACTTGGGAAGCTCAAACACAAGAGTTGCTTGAATCAGGAGGTAGAGGTTGCAGTGAGCCAAGATCGTTGCGTCACTGCACTCCATCCTGGGTGACAGAGCAAGACTGTCTCAAAAAAAAAAAAAAAAAAAAAAACACCTTTTTTCAGGGTGTCTTTTTCTCTAACCTATGAAACTAATGGATGAAATACACTATTTGTGAGTAGATGTGGATTAATCACTGGCCCATCTGTATTCAGTGTTTAAAATGAACCATATTTTCAAAGTCTGAATGATTCATAACTCAATTGTAATAGGTTGCTAGAATAATGAGTGATGATTTGGTAGAATTAAAACAGCTAAAAAGGCTTTTTAGTAGTGATTCCAGGAAAGAGCAGTTAAAGCTTTGCACTTTACCGATCATATTCTTGTCATTTACTATAGAAGTGAGAGAGGGACGATTTTGAACTAAAGCTCACATAGTAATAATAATTAAAGATAAATTGACATATCAAATTATTATATCATATATTTTCCCCTCTTTGCGCTGTTGGACACTAAACATCTTTGGAATTCTCTGAAAGACTGGAGCCCGCAAAAATCTTACTCAGAACATCAAGCAAATGGTGGCTGCATGGACTTTTTGCACAAAGACATCAGGATCCTATGAATGTGTGCATATATATACAGATGTGTGTCCAGTAGACATAGAAACAAATTTACATTTTGCCATAACTCATTAAAATTTAACAAAATACCAAGAGAGAAAAATAAAACACTGAGAGTAGATTTCAGGACCCAGGACACAATGTTTGGAGAAAACTTTTATCCTACAGGCTTTTGTGGTTGGGAGCAGATCCGTCATGTGGATGAGACACAGTGTTAGGGATGGACTTCCACAAGAGGATTGTTACAGAGTCTGAAAAGGTATATATTTATAGAATGAAGCCTGTCTTATGTATTAGCACAATACTACTCCCCACTCTAGATAAATGAGATCCTGGAACACTTCCATCTATCAGAAAACTTCTTCTTCTCTTTCAGCTTGATTCTTTTTCATAGCAAAAGTAAATTAGCATCATACATTCACATAATGTGATAATTCTGAAAACACTTGTGACTATACAATCTGATTTTAAATTCACGGAAAGTCTGTGAAATACACAGAATGGCAATACATATTTATACTTTACAATTAAAGAAACAAATTCAAATAGATGACGTGATTTCATCTAAAGTTACACAGTTTTATGTGAAATTGATATTCAGATTAATTTGCTTTGGACTAATGTTCTTTGCATTATAAAACAATGATTAAACAGTCAGTCTAATTTTTCCTTTTTAAAATCTTGATTCATGTCTGTCCACATGAAGAGGATCAAAACCCAATAAAATCTATTTATTTCATTTTCTTTACTCATGATATTGAGTATTAAAAATAAATTACTTGCGTAGCTTCAAATAAATGGTGCCACACCCTGCTGTTTTGTTATTTATTTAAAATTCATATAAACCATTGAGATTTATCCAGAATTTTTATATATAGTTTTTCTTAATTCATATATTTTCCTTTATTACATTTCACTCCTGTGTACTTCCAGCATTTTGATAAGTCAAATTACATCCAAAAGAATACATGCTGTACTCAAAGAAGTTAATCTTTGATAGTTCTTTGATAAAGAAATGTTTTAAACAAAGAGGCATGTGCTCTTAGTTATTTCAATTTGTAATTCTTACTTTTGGAACAATCATTTACTAGTTTCCTTTGAAAAGCAGAGATTTTTTTTTTCATTTTTCCTATTCTTTTCTCATTTATCATTTCCTCAATTATTGATTATTGCAAGAGGATAGGTACAGGGAGAATTGGTGAGAAGATTTTCTATTTCAAAAATGTGTGTCGTCCTGACAGTTTAATTTCTTTGTCTCTGGCATAGATATTTTAATCGTGTATTTTCATTGATTCTAATTAAATATCAGACTCATAATTTACTCACATTCTTCCCTCTTCTATGGTACAAGAAAAAAATTGATGTTATGTTTCCTTCAATTTATCTCTTAAATCAACAATCAATTTTGTTATAGTGTTGATCAAAGAAGTCTCTGTTTGATAGGAGTCCCGAAATAAGCTTCTCTAGTTCTAGAGGAGCTTCTAGTCAGCTTTCTTTGCAGTTTGTTTAGAAAAGCTGTGCTGGGGCATTATTGAGTGTGAAACTTGACCCTCTCATGAATTTCTAGCAAACAATGTATTATTTTATTGATAACCTCCATTGTCTTCACTTCTGCCATATGGCTGTTTAACATCTGTGTCTCATTACTTCTGCTTCCCTAATAATTGATTTTATATTAGGATGAGTATAGCATTCACAAAACATTTTAAAATAATTTCATCATGCAAGGTTATAATGTTCTCTAGAGAGAAAGGAGGGTCAATTTAATAACTACAACTTAAAAGCTACTATTAATGGAGAAGCTACTGAATTAATTTCAGAAAAACATAAATATACTACTACCTAATTTTACATCTAAAATTCTAGCCATTAGATAAAAATGTGGGAAAATGTAAGTCAATGATCAGGTTATACAATGAATGATGAAATGCTTAAATTAATTAAACTAGTTGTTTATGCAATAGTCTTCCTCATTTATGGAATAATGGTTTAAATAAACATTTTAAAGTGTTGTGCTTTTGGATAAAATGTAGGACAATAACACAAATTCTGTTTTCAACATTGACTGTTTATAAAGAAGTCTGATTACACTGACTTTGAAACCATCTTGTGTTTACACTGAGAATTCTGTTTTTGTGTGTGTTGTGTTATTGTGAGGTTATGACAAGTGGGTAGATTTTCTATACGTAAGAGATGTAAACTTAGGCTGTGCAGTTGTCAATGTTGATAAAGTAAATAATAATCACAGATATAGGAGCATATTTCTGAACTGCTTAAATGGTTTTACAGGTAAAGGGTTTTTTTTTAAATATCATCCAAATGTGATTTGATGACGTGATAAAATAGATGCTGTTGAAAGGTCATTAACCTTTATAGGCCATGGGGCCATCATGAAGAATTTCAAGATGGTAATTTCTTGAATAATGGAAAGTTGGTTGCTCTCTTGTACAAAAGTACCAAACTTTTGCCTGAGGAGTGGTTTATTTGCCAGGAAAGATCCATTGTTTCATTTTCATTTGTGTTAACTTGCTTTAGTTTTTCACTAAAGCGTTGAAAAAGTCTTAATCCTACATCTCAGTCCAATTTACTTTATATATATATACACACACACACACACACACACACACACATATATATATACTGTTGCTTCAATTTCAAGAATACTAGAAAAGGCAGGTCCCTTGGGTAGAAAAAGAGCATAGGAGAAATCTAGAATCTTCTCTCCCTGAGTTCTAACATATTTGCAAAATAGTAATAGTCTGGGTATTATCCCATTATTTCCTCTGTGGCACCTTTTATTTTAGCCATGAACTAATATCATACTGCAGAGCTTATAGATAATAAGTTTTGCTAGACTTTATGTGCATAAAAAAGTTGAAAGGGAAGTATTCCACAACTGCTGTGAAAATAGATCGCTTCCAGAAGATGTGTATTAGAAAACATGAACCCATTTGAGGAAGGACTGCAGGTCACAGAGAGGTCCGCTCAGTCAAGCCTGAGTATTTAAAGTGTTACCAGCACACGCTAAGGAGAAAGTGATGCATGAGAAAATAGAGCAGTCAGATAATTGTTAGAAGATGGACTCACAAAAGTGATCGGGAAGTGCACAGCCATGTGGGAGAGCCTCCACAGGAATTGATGGCTGTGTAAAAGTTAAAAACAACCCAGTCCTTAAAAAGGAAGTCATAATGCTAGAAACCAATTTTAGAAATGAAAAGGAAGTGTTGGTGTTCAAAAAAGATATACCAAACCACCAGGAGACAAAAAGGAAGTAGTGCGGGGAAACAGACACATTTGAAAGTACATTCTCTCCCTGAGGTCATAGATTTTCTTTCTCAGACCCATGCCCTGAAGTGTACTGAGTTCATGACCAAAAGGAAAATGCCCTATTTGAAGTCTGAAGGGAATTAAAATGCAGTACAACATTTCCTCTTCTGTTTTTAGTTTGCAGCCTCTGGGCAACTGCCAACAACCAGTAAAAAGCTCCCTATCTCAGGGCACGTAATTCTGGTACGAAATAGGCAGCAAGTACAAATGAGACCTTGACTGGAACTTTTACATTTATACAAATTTGTTTCCCTGCTCTGTGTGTGTTAAGCTGGAAAGACAGTGGCTTCTTTAGACCTCAGGAGTGATAATGTAGGTTGTCTTAGAGTTTGGAATTAATACACTCACGACGAGAGATTTAGGTACTACGGAAAAACTACCAAATGCTTCTATCATTGGGTTAGTTACTTAACAGGCCTTTAAAAGAGTAAAAATGATCTGTCAAAAGACTTGGTAATGGTTTGATATTTGGATACACAAGGGAATGATACAAATCTTCCAATGGAAATGGGAACCTACAGAAAACTTCCATATGCTTTAAAATAATTTTGAATGTAGCTAATGCCCCTCATAAATGAGCACAATATTATTTTCATTTCATAGCCTTTGGTTGTCTGTCAGTCCTCATCTGAACACTCACGGCATCCATTACCCACGAATGTTTATAGAACAAATATGGCCCATGCATTCAGAGGATATCCTCTTGAGGGACTACCTCTGCAATTTCCTTTTAACCCTATGGCGTCTGATTTAGAAAATGTTCGAGAACTTTCTCCCCTCTCTCTCTCTCTCTCTCTCTCTCTTTCAGTATCTCTTTCTCTTTTTCCTTCTCTCTCTTGTGTGTGTATGAGAGACAGAGAGAATGATTAACCGCTCTTGAAACACTGTTTGCTTCTATAACCTTCAGATATAATGTGTTAAATGAGAAAATTTAGGAAGAAAAAGATTTACATACATTTGAAGCTCTTAGATCATAAATCTGGGTAGAAAATAAACATCAAATGTGTTTACTTGGCAAATGGTAAATGAAGATAGGGATGCCATTAGCAATCATGGAATAAGTTGATGATGAAGGAATGCAGGCGGTTAGACACTCAAACCCTCAGACCTGAGCTATGTAGCAAAAAGAAACAGGAATGATGGCCCACATGGACCCCATGTTGAGCAGGAGAGATTTCAGGAGTTAAGACAGTCATTTAGCAGTAGCCATTTGTGACAATATCAGTTAATGGTGTCCTCATTTTGGTAGGAGATTCTGATATTTGATTGTTAAAATTTAGAAATTCAGGTAAGGATAAACTTATCTATGAGGCTCAGTTGATTCAGTTTAGAAAACTTGTAAATAGCATTTATCTATAATTGGCTTACCAAGTACATGTATAAGTGTGTACTTACATAAATGCACCTGTGTGCCAAATGGAGCTTGCTTCCTTTCAACATTTAGTTCTCATGAAAAGATGTGAGCAGTTGGAATATTACTACATATAATTATAAGGTGAAAGAACATGGAGAAGTCTGCAGCTTGCTTGCTTACTCTCTCTCTATAAAAATATGCTGTCTTTCATACACTAATTAATTATTGAGCTAATGAATTCATTTCATACATTAATGAATTATCAACGCTTTCCAAAAATATAATCATATTGCAGAATTATTATTTCAGATTTTGTTTTCATTGAAAGTGTTAGCCAGTTATCAAGCTTTGGATTCTCATTTTAATTTTTGTTAATCTACATTTATCATTTTAGACAAAGGACTGAGGATAAATCAAGCCTTGGCTCCAGGTGAACGTAATATGACCTGTCTTTGGATATACCACACCTTTATAATGTTGTTGTTTTTCTTCTTTTTGAGATGGAGTCTTGTTCTTTTGCCCAGGCTGGAGTGTAGTGGCCCAGTCTCGCTGGCTGCAACCTCTGCCTCCCAAGTTCAAGAGATTCTCCTGCCGCAGCCTCCCAAGTAGCTGGGATTACAGGCATGCGCCACCATACCCAGCTAATTTTTGTATTTTTAGTAGAGACGGGATTTCACTATGTTGGCCAGGCTGTTCTCAAACTCCTGACCTCAGGTGATCTGCCTGCCTCGGCCTCCCAAAGTACTGGGATTATAGGCATGAGCCACTGCACCCAGCCTATAATGTTTTTGACTGTACACTGTGAGTCTCTTTTTTAATCCCAAATAGCTATTCTAAAAATTAATGACAGTAAAATAGGACGCTCATTTTTGCATATGAACAACCCATCCTTGTATCAGAGGATGACGATACTGTTTAAATATGTTCTGATACTTCCTGAAATACCAATTCTATCCATGCTAGAAAAATAAAAATAAATGACTTTGAGTGAGTTGTTATAATTACTCTTCCAACTTCTAACTCAGAGATAATAAAGAAAAGATGTCTTCCAAATCATGTAGATAGTTCTTGATATTTTCTAGACTGAGGATGTGTTTGGTCAGTAATAAATCATTGATGAATATGGCCTGATTGTGCTTAACAGCAACAGAATTTATTTAAGTTCATACAATGTAATACTAGATAGGCAGGAAAGAGCCCAGAAAACACGAGAAGATGAATTCTAATCATGCCTACGTCTTGAACTCTTCAAACTGTTTTTCATTTCTGAACAGATGTTCTTATTTAAATGTAAAACCAATGATATTGATGTGATCATCTGTTTAGATTAATGGATGTTCAGATGCCAACAATACAATTAGCTGAGCTCTCTACAGATACTTACATGCTCACACAGGAAATAATACAGGTATTTCAAACATTATGAATTTATTCTTCCCAAACTGATTCATCTATTAGCCAGTATACTGTATTGGTAAATGACTCAGGATAAAATCGGCAGCACAAACAGTGACTTTTCTAGTTTGTTACACTCCAATCAGGGGCTAGCACTTATAATTTCAGTTTTCAATAGAAGAAATATAATTAAATATACTGGAATGTCAATGTTAAGATCTATAATGCCTCCACCCCACACACTTGTGCTGTGCCCCTACACAAATTTTTGACATCTCTATATTCAACAGTTTTTATTCTCTTTGGTTTTGATTTTAATTATAAACCTGAATCTGTCAGAACAGAAATGGTTCATAATGGTTTGACCATACTGCATCATTTACATTGTCTAATCCATCCTTATGTAACATGACCAGTTTGTTTTGCAAAACAGATCAAAATTTAATTTCTTTGAATTGTTTTTCTATATTGACTTTGGTGTGCTCTTGGTTAAGCAGCAATCTTTTCTGAGAAATGGTTTATTGTTGCAACATTTTAAACAAATCAATTACCTTCCTGTAATGCAATAGTATTACAATATGCAGGCAACCATAGCTTCCATTGTACATGACACAGTCGATTTTATGAAGCTGTAAACATTCATATTGGTGCTATTTAGTCTGTAGTAATATAATTTGAAAAGGAGATATTGACCAAGTTATGTTAATATGTTATCTGAAAAAGCTCAATATGTCAGGAGCTCCCTGAAAAGAGACATACGGTTTTCAGGTTTGGAGGTTAAATTAAAGAGTCAGAACTATATGGGGAAGTATTAACACCATAATATAGTAAATATCAAGTCCTTTTTGCACTAGGAAATGACTTGGTTTGAGAAGTAGGTTTGCTACCTTCTCCCTAACATGTGTTAATTATTTGTAGAGGAACTTTCCCAGGTGCAGAACTGCATTCTATAGCTACATCTATCCAGTGCAGACACATTCACCACCTTCTTGCCCCATGTTTCTTTTTATTTTTTTCTGACATGTCTAAGTAGAAATGCTTAACTAAATTATTCTTTTAAAAACATAAATCTTATTATGTTACTTCTTTGCTTAAAAATTACTAATAGTCTCCCACTTTACTCAGAAAAATAAAATGCAAACATCAAAATATAAACATCTTGATACCTATAAGGTACTACCTGATCCGTTTAGCCCCTGCCTGCCTCTCCTGATATTTCTTCCCTTTATTTCCTGTGCCTCAAGCATACTGAACTTTCTTTATTACTCAAACTTACTGTGTTAATTTTGGCCTTATTGACATTGTATTTGCTCTTCTCCAGGCCTGGAATGTTCCTCTTCACAGGTACCTGTAGCTGACACCCACCCATCTTTTTGGCATCAATTCAGATGATACCTCCTAAGGCAGATCACTTTCTGATCATCTTGTCTAATACTTTTCCCTTCCCTACCCTCTGAAGCTCTATGTTATTCTTTATTTTATTTTTCTATTGCGCTTTGCATTATCTGAATTTATTGGCTGTTCTGCCTTTTTATTTTCTCATGAGAATAGGTACATTGACTTATTCACTGCTGTATCCTTAGCAGCTGGTATAGTACCCATGAGAAATATTCAATAACCATTTATTGGTATAATAAATAAATGAAGAATGAATACATATTCAAGTAAGCAATTGACAAGACTATTATCCAGCGGTCAGAGATAGAATCAGTGTCAGCTGAAAAAAACAGTTCCCTCCTGTTCTGTCACCTCTCTGCAATAAATGCACTTTGGTGGTATTGACCTTTTGGTAAAAACCTAATTCTCTATTCCACATCCTCTCATCCTCCAGAGAAGAGAAATAATCTGACCTATAACTTTATTAATGAATGAACTTTATTTAGAAAACAGTTATAGGGATTACCTATACCAGCGGCCACCACTGTATCACTTATAAAATAGTGCTTTCTGTTAGAAAAATCAATACTCCTGGAGTGTTATGACAGTGACTTTGGTTTCCTCTTATGTAATAACAAATCCAAGTAATCAGATTGCTATTATTAGAATGACAATGCTTTATGAGATTTCACCTTAATCGTCCACAATAACTCCCTTTTATTCAGTGATAGCTTAAATGATGTCCTTGCAATATATCATTATTTTTCACAGAAAATTGCATGAGATCTTACGCAGTAGTTTTGAAATTACTGCTTGTCGTCACCACTCTATACAACCACATAAACAGTATGTGGTTTGTACAGTAGATCATTTTTCTTGTTTATATTCAGCAAGCTCTCAGTGCTACACACTAACACCAGCTGTTAAAAAATGACAGTAGTATTTTATCTCTCACTACCAAGATCCTTTATGTAGAGAAGTTTTTTCCCAAACAGTATGTGTTGCTGAATAATGATAAAGGTTGGTATGATGAATAGTGGTATTTTTTCAGGGTTCATTTGCAATGTAAAATAGAATGTAAATAGAAAATGTACAGAAAAAGTCAAGTGTTGAGAAAGTCAGATTCTATACTTGAATCCAAGTCAGTTTGATTATTCAGGAATATTTGAAGAATAGAATAAGAATTATCTCATTTCTAAGGTTGTTCAAGGTGAATCCTAAAGATATACATGTATATGTGTAACATATAATAATCTAAAATAAGTTAGTTCCAATAACTCAAAATGTTTATTGATCTCTCTCTTTGCTATCTTTCCACCCTACTTTCTGCTGTTCTTTCTTCTTAATCTTTTTCCTCTCTTCAAGAGAAAGTGAGTGCCTCAGGGGCAAAGACCATATTTTTCATATCAAATATCTATTAGGTTTTGAAGACTAGCTATTAGTCAGCTAACTAAAAATGGAACAGACTTTCTTGAAACCATTTTCTATATTTAGAAAGCACAAACACATTGCTTAGACTAATCACAAAACCAGAGTTGGAAAGTTCTTTAAGTCTTCGTATCTTTAATGGTGTCCATCATGGTACTTAGGTAAGACACTTGCAGCCAGCTGCACACAAGGCCAGGCCACAGGCCAGGCTTCAAGGTCAGTGTTGCCAAACATGTTTCAGGTAAAAAGTGTCTGACTCTATTAATCATTATGCAGGCTGAAGTCCTTTCACAGAATGTAAGACAGTATATTATGTTAAGATCTAAGACATTTTGTGCTTTAGATAAACACCTAAGAATTGTGCACACGAAAAATGCAGTTAGAATTATTTATTATTAAATAGTAGATCTTTATATGAGGTTGTGAATAAAAGGTAAACAGTACTTAAGTTTAAAAATCTATTATCTTACCCTATAAACAATTGAGTTTTTCTTATAATAACTGAGTCCTGAGTCTTGTTCTAGCTCCCAGCAGTAGCTCAGCCAGTCCTTCTAGATGTACGTAACATTTCCAGGGGCAGAGTTACATTAGATGATAAAGTCCTATGGTGAAGAAAATTGGGAAGTTTCCAAATTGTGTATACTTAAATCACATATCTGCCATATATTGAAATCTTTGTGTATACTCTATATGTGTATGCACATGTATATATTTTTATTTAAAATGGGTGGGTTTATATAAAAACCTTCAAAGGTTGATGGCTGCTCCATTGCAGGGGAAGCTGTCTAGAGAAACTTTGGCTTTCTTATATCTATTTTAAGTGTACATTTAAACATATGTAGACATGTCTGACTTCTATTATATTGTGACATTTCATTGATATTCTATGAATAGCAATGTAGTGATATGCTTTTTAGTAACACAACTTGTCCAAAGATCTCATAACCAGTTACTGTATCAGGAATTTATCCCAAATTTTTCTGAGCAACTACAATGGGTATTATAAGATATACTTAACCCATCATGAGAGAACCCTATAGGTTGTCACTCAAGATCCATTTAATCTCAGCTTATATCCAAACGAACACACTTGGATGTTTCATCTCTAAGTCAAAGCAGGCCAGGAAGAAGCCACTAGAAGAGGGCGCATGGAGACATCTAGGGAAGTAAATAGTGAGAGGTCATGACTGAGTCGGCAGAGTCGAATATCAGAGGCCAACACCGCAACTTTCACAAGTGTCTGTTTTAGAAGAGGGGCAGATGACTGTTTTAGTAGACCTCATCTGAGGCTCTGAGTTTATCATAAAGACCACAGAGGAAAACATGTAGGAGGCATATTGTATAAATTACATACAACTATGAGGAGAGTTAAACCATAGCCCTGAGTCATCAAGATTGGATTAACTGTTATTCAACAACATACTCTAAGAAGTCTGCAAAAGCTCTGCAGTATATTTGAGAAATATTTACCACAAAATAGGTATACATTTTTAAGTTTAGTCCTTATAAGAATCCATTTCAATTACCTGGAAATTCTGTTTTTTAGAACTACTAGTATTAATGTATAGCATAGAATATTTTTCATTCTTTTTACTTTTATAAGTAGAAACACACCATTCATTCATTTTGGTATAGACAGTAATAGGAGGTCTAGAATGTAGGTCTTCAATAATGCTTGTTTGCTTAATTACTAAATTGAATCTGATGGAATTCCATTTGTATAGGTGAAAAAATAGATATCTGTCAGCAGATATAGATGGCTTGATATAATAAATCCATAATGATGGCAAGTAATGAAGAGTTACTAAATTTTCTCCCTGATAGTGCCTAAAATTGGTGAATATTTTTGGAAAATGCCTGTATTTTTCTGTTTGCCTATATGAAGTTCAGAAACAACTTTTTTTTATACATCATGTCTTTACATGGAAGAAACTATAGATAAAACCTAAGCTAAATAACAAACCTGCCTTGTTACATTCCTTGTAAGATGACCAGAAAAAGAATTATGTTGGTATTTTTAACAAAAGATACATCTATCTTCATAGGTGGTGAAGGAAACGTTAATCAATCTTGTCCTGGGAAAAAAAGCAATGAGCTTCTGCCTAAAAAATAAATTAAATAAAATAAAGAGCAACAAAACAAAACAGAAATCA
Source organism: Trachypithecus francoisi (assembly GCF_009764315.1). Classification (NCBI taxonomy): domain Eukaryota; kingdom Metazoa; phylum Chordata; class Mammalia; order Primates; family Cercopithecidae; genus Trachypithecus; species Trachypithecus francoisi. The sequence goes on from NW_022681458.1 coordinate 101,789,987, forward strand.
AAAGCCCTCCCATACTTGGTGTCTACCCTATGACTAGGTACAGTTATTGAGTGGTCATTTGAAACATATGAGAATGTATTCATATGTTTCTATCTATAATTAACTATCAGTCTTGATACTGCAGAATCTGAAATGCTGAAATTGCAAGATTTTCCTGTATTCTTGATTCTAAAACCTTCCAGAAACTGAAACTGTACACATACACATGGCAACACAATTTTAATTTCTCTAAATGGTTCATATACCCTTTAGTCTCATCTATTTTATGCATTCAAAGAAAAACAGGAAAAATAGAGACTAACAATACTGCTCTGGGAAGCTCGGACAAAGCATTAAGTGTAGCGGTGATTTATTCTTACGACACCCTTTTACCAGACACCTACTCTGTTCTAGGTGCTTGAAAAAAATTCTCCTAATAGGTTTATGCTAGTGGGATCTACAACACAGTTAAAACATTAAGCAGGAGAGCAAGTAGAAGCTAGTGTCAGTAAGGTTATAATAGTCACTTGATTTCTTTGCTTTTCTGTGACAAACTTCAAATTCCACCCACTCTAGAGGAAGAATAAAGTGGAAAAATTGAACATAGGAGAATAGTTTAATTATTCTCTTTTAAAGGTGAAATCAAAGAGCAGAGCAGAAAACAACCAAGAGTTAAAGGAAAACAAATCAATGCATGCATATTGGAAAGGAAATTAATTAGGAAGATAAATGAACTGGTAGCAGGCAGGTTTAGAGTGAACAAATTTGGAAAGCTCAGGAAAACAAGGAAAGAAATGATAAAAGTAAAAGAATAAAGAAAAACAGTTTAGTAAAGAGATACATGAGCCTCACCAGACTGTGAAAAGAAAGGCTTGGGATGTCAGGATGAAACAATCAAAACAAGAATGAGGAGTTCAGAACTTGTCACAGCCACAAAACGCTTCTTAGATTGCAATAAAGCTTCTGCAGGAGACTGCTGGATACAAAATAAAAACACAAGGAAATTGTGCAGAATCTAAGCTGAAATTAGCCTGCTCTTTTAGTTTTATTATCATAATAAAATAATTAATATGAATGTTGCTTAGCTGACAATCAGCATTTATCAGGTCAAGAATTTGAAAACTGTTCCAAATCTGCAATGTAGATTAAATGGGCTTATGGATTTTTGCTTTTACTGTTTGAGACCTGGAAAATTAAGCAAGTCCTTGCATAATTATTTTTGTCTTTCAAGTTGGGTCTGACCATAACTCACCATTTGCTAAAAAGAAAACTTTATGTGCTGCTAAAGAGAAACATTGATTGAATATGGCTTTGCTCAAGTCATTCTCATTTACACTTGTGAAAATGTCTAACTATTGTCATATGTAAAACAACATTTCTGTAACCTAAGGACACAGTATGCATAGCAGTTAAGACAGGGCTTTAGAACCAAACTATCTAGATTTACCACACACTAACTGTATGACTTTAGAATAAATATTCATTCTTTATGTCTCATATAACCTATAAAGAACTGGAAGATAATATTATTCACCTCACTGAATTATATAAAGATTAAATGACTTAGTATTAGGGCTGGCAGATTTAGCAAAACTAAAAAAAAATGAAACAAAGAACACCCGGCTAAATTTGAATTTCAGATAAACAACGATATTTTTTGTATAAGTCATAATTATACTTTGTATGAGACATAGTTTTACTAAAATACTCTGAGTTGTTTATCAGAAATCCAGATTTAACTGGGCTCCCTGTATTTTGATTGGGAGCCCTACTAAATATCTGTAAAGTTGTGTTACTTTGTCAATTCTATGTGTGTATTTTCTCCTATGACCAGTGAAATAACTTAATATGGCATATCAGTTCCTCTTCTTTTAATTACTTCTTTTTTAATTACTTCTTTTCAATTACTTCCGGGATCAGTCCAGTATAATTGTTCTTACATATATTTACTCTAAAAGGTACTATGAGTGACCAGTTGAAAGCATAATTATTTAATAAACTGTTTTTAAGTTCCCTGAGTGTCTTACAAAAATAATTTTATAGGAAGATAAATTTTAACACTAAAAGCCCCACAAAAGTTGCTTCCTGTTGGTGACAATGATAGTGATAATGAGGACTCTGTTACATTTAAAAGTCTTGTACAAAATTGATTACACTGCTAAAGCAGTAAAGAAAGATGAAAAAAACCTCAAGCAGTAGCCTATTCCGGTTGTCTACCCAGGTATAATTCCTAGATACTTTCAAATACAATGTCAATTGTCCATTAGATACAAGTGACAATAACTAAAGTTTCCTTCTTTCCTTCAAATCCTTTATCTCTTCTCCAGGTTTTCTTTTTACTAGGAAGACTTCCATGTCTTTGTCTCAGTTGAGCATCACCCAAAACCCACTCATATGCCAGGTGTTAAAAGATTGCTATAGAGTTAACTGATAACTGATTCTGGATGAAACTGTTGTTTGTCCAGGGTTTGTAATTATATAAGAAACACTTTAAAATGCACTGTATTTCAGAGCTAAACAACAAAAACAAACAAACAAAAAAGAGTCAATATTAATGAAAAGCAAGAAGGTGTTTCAGGCCAGATGACCTCTTGTATAATTTTGCATCACACGATAAGACATGGTGCAAAAATCTAGCTCATTACTAGATTCTTTCTTTGTAAAACAAAATAGTAATATCGTGAATCAGGTTGCACTGTTTTTTCTTTTAAAAATTCTTTCAAATAATATTTTATTTTTTTGCATAGCCATAATTTCTGCCTTTCTCTCTCTCTTTGGCTCTCTCTCTCTCTCTGTCTCTCTCTCTCTCTCTGTCTCTCTCTTTCTTTTTCATAAGAGTTGATGGTATAATTTCAAGTTTCTACATGGTGAAATTATAGCGTAGAAAGTAGTTTAATGGTAATTACATATATCAGGGCTGCCCAATCTTTTGGCTTCCCTGGGCCACATTGGAGGAAGAATTATCATGGGCTACACTTAAAATACACCAACAATAATGATAGCTGATGAGCTAGAAAAAAAAAAAAAAACTTCATAATGTTTTTAAAAAGTTTATGAATTTGTGTTGGGTTGTATTCAGAGCTCTCTTGGGCTGCTTGTGGCCTACAGAGCCATGGCTTGCAGATAAGCTTGGCCTAAAAAGACCCAAGAATTAAACTGAGTCTTAGTGAACTCTAGATCATTGCCTAAATGTTCTCTCTATCCACACACTCCATTGTAATAGCAGAAGAAGGAATAATTGATAAGTAGGCCACTAAGTTGCTCACGTAAGAAAGGCAACATAACATGTTCTTAGGCATTTATATATATATATATATATATGTGTGTGTGTGTATTCTTTGCTTATAGCTTTCACAGGTAGATTTCAATGGAATAGAAGTTCTATTGAGCACCCACTGTGCATAGGCTTTGAGCTAGTTTCAGTGAGTATAAAAAACATAGACATTATATTTTATTCTAGTACAGTATAGTGGAGGAAAGTTAAGTTCACTAAAAGCTATAAGATACTGCAAGTGCCCTTAAATTGTGCTTTGGGGAGTCAGAGATCACATTTAAAATTACTTGACACTGCAATAACAAATTTATACAGAAACATAGTTGATAGTTAATCTCTTCTATCAGACAAATGATCTTATTGCGAGTTTAGCTGAGGACAATTGCAAGTGACAATCATTGGTTTGGTTTTAGAGCCTGTGCAGTGACAGCACACAGTGGGTGTTCAATTAGCATGTGCTAAATTTCTAAAAGAATCCATGAATCATAAGACAGTAATGGACCTTACTTGGCTCTGATGGTAGCAGGGAGAACATGTCATGCATTTTTGCCTGACACTAACAAAGTGTCCTTCTGTTTTTCTAGGCAGCCACTAAAATGTATAAAACTGCTCTGGATGATTATTTAGAGTCCTCTCAGCCTGTTCTTTTCTATTTTAAGTATGTAATAATTTATGGTAAAGAAAAAGGAAGGGAGATATTGAAATTATTTATAACTTGTCACCTCTTGGTTTTTATTTTGCAGTTTGTCTAAAGGATGAAACAGCATAAATAACCATACACATTTTTATTATTGTTAATGATTTATTATTTCTTATGAAGTGTTGGACCACATGTAAGGTGCTTGTTTGTATTAATTCACTGATTCATTGTGATTCTTGGCAATTACTTTCGTTATTAGGATTTTGTAGACAAAGAAACAGGTTTGAGAGGTTATCTGTTATAACTAGAAAGTAAAGATTTGAGATGTGATCTCAAGCAGCATGACTCTAACAGGAAACCCAAGTTCTTAATTACTTTGCATTGTCATTTCAAAAACTCAAGACTCAATTTAAAATATTTATATGTTCTGGGTCCCTAGATCATATTAAAATGTACTAATCTCATTTGGAATTGTGTTTAATGTTATAATCATTTCTCTTTCATGCCCTGAGCATGTTCAATTTCTAAGAAGGTTTACAGCACTTACATCATGATGTTTTAAAATAACTATTTTAGCTTTGATTTCCACCATGACCTTAATGCAGTTGATGCTGTATTAAGAGAAGAAAATAAACTGGTGGTCAGAGAAGATGTCAATATCCTCATGACATACAGGAGTTGTTCTTCTGGACAGAGGAGATCACTGAAGCCTGAAAAATACTGATTCCTGGCAGATCTAACAGTCATTTGGAACTGTCTATGTCATTAGTTCATTGATGACAAGAGGTTCTCTGGCTAGATGGAAACAGATGTCAGTTGCTTAAGTGTTGTTGCTCACAGATAAGATAAAAGCACTCTCAGACTGCAAATAGCAGCTTGCAGAGGGCAAAGGAACCTGCCAAACGTGGACCTTTTTTAAAAGCAATTTTTCATTGGTTCAGTCCTGATTCTTGGCTTTACCTCCATTAAGCCACCCACACATGGCCTCATAGTGACATATTTTATGTTTCCAATATTTGAACCCTTGGCTTCTCCTATTGATTCTATTCACTTTTAAAAGATCTCCCTGAGTCTGATTCTTTCTTAACTCACAATTGCTTTTCTGAATGTCAGCAGTTTCTCTAACTGAAGAGACAAGTAAAATATTTCCAGGACAAGATATAGATACGATCCAGTCTTCAAGATATACCTTCATAAATGAACTATTCCATTTTACTTTGTAAATGTCCGGGGAAACCTGATGTGTTGGCAACATTTCCCTTCTTCCTGCCCCATTCTGGCTCTCCTTTCATTGGCTACTCAAATCTGATGTCTATTCTGAATCTTATCTAGATTTTCAACTGAAGGTGTTTACATAATGTGACTGAAACATCAATGGAAAAGAAGAATCTAGTCTAGCCTTATATTCATTTTTCTAGATACAAATGAGTCGGAACATAGTTCTCAGCCTTGAGTGTGCAAAACAGGAGGTCTCGTTAAAACCCAGATTGCTCAGTCCCAGTCCAAAAGTTTCTGGTTCAGTGGATCCGGGATGGGGCCTGAAAATTTGCATTTCTATCAAGTTCCTAGGTGATGCTACTGCGGCTGTCATCCATGAACCACACGTGGTGGACCTCTGATTTAGAGTAATATGCTGTTGCCCTGTTTTCCTACTTAATAATCAGATAACAGAAACTCAATCCAAACTGGTTTAAGCAAGAAAAGGAATTGAGTGGATCATGTATCTGAAATTCTAGGATTTATGGCTTAAGGCGTATCTGGATCTAGAATCTCAGAACACATTTTCAGTGGTTTCTTTTCATGTCTGGTTTCTCGGGGTCATCTTCCTTCTGAGGTTGGTTTTGATGAGAGGGAAAAACTTACCACCAGCATCTCCAGGCATCTACATTCTATTAGATTGTTGTTGTTGTTGTTGACTTTACATGGAAGAGAATGTCTTTGTGTCAATAATCTCACTGTTAATCCTACCGTTAACTTTTATTGCAAAATTTAAGTTTTATGTGCATCCTTAAACAAAACCCTGAAGCTGAAGAGATGAAAGCATTATCCTAGCCTTTTTATACAAGACCACAGGGACCAAAGGAAAACCAAGGATACTGGTCAGAAGATGCAATGATGTGTGGACTTGGGCAGGCAAAAGTAAATATTCACTCTATCTAAAGATGCAAATTTCTTTGAAGAAACAGAGAGATTAGGCAATTGAGTGTCTATAAACCCTAGGCAAAAATAACCCTTAACTCTATCTAAAGATGCAAATTTCCTTGAAGAAATGGAGAGATTAGGCAATTGAATGCCTATAAAACCTAGCATGATACTGTACGCATAAAACTACTCAGTATATATTTGTTAAAACTGTATTAAGGTTGGTAAAATTAGTATAAATTTAACTGTAATTAAATCACTGTTCCTGGACTTATATGAATTTGTCCTTAATAGAAACCAGACTTGGAAAGCATAGGTTAAAAATAAATATCTAACCAATCAAGATATTATTAATTTTCTTAATTTATTTCACTAAATGTTAATTTTCTTACTTGGATTAATACGTGATTTGAGACAATATAAATAGTAAGTAGAAAGGCAATAGAAGGACAGTAGAAACAATTATATATGTAACTATGTGTAATTCTTATATATATGTATATCTCAATCTGAAAGCAAATCTAAATTATGCAATTAGCAGGATCAATACTCTGTATTTAATCATTAGAAATAAAAAAAATTTACTTCCAGGCAAAGATGAAAATTTCTTCAATTTTCTCAGTCTTTTACACTATGGACTCCTAGTATCTAAAAATTAAAAGGGAGAAAAAGGAAGAAAGGAGGAAGGAAAGGAAAGATGAAGGAAGGAAGGTAGGAAGTAACAAACTGGAAACCTCACACTGTAATTAATATATTGGTTGTATATATTTGAAAATGTGGATAAAAATTATCCATGGTTGTTGCTGATATTGTTAATTTGAGATTTCTGAAATCCTTTTCACTAAAATTTTATGTGAAGCACAGGGTTTAAAGGTAAAAGGGTTTTATAAAGGGTCAGGCCCAAGAAACTGAAACTGACATCCTTAAGGCAAAATTCTGATAACATCCCCAACCCTGACTTGTTTTCAGCACAGAAATGATGCTGAATTTTTTTTCACTGATTTATTTATTTTTCTATTAAGTTTGATTGCCTAGAGCAAGCCTAGTGACAGGGTGGAGGAGAGAGATGCTGAGCATGAATTGTGCACTTAAGTTTGAACACTTTAAGTAACCCTCCTTCTTCTATCACTGACCAAAAAAAGTAAAGAGAAAAGTCACCATCACCAAGGGAATCAGATAAAGAGACAGGGGAGGGAAGCCTGCAAACCAGCACACTGACCTGCTTTTTTTCCTATAAAAGCAGCTGGGCGACAATAGCAAAAAGAAAGGGAAAAAATTAGAAAGAAAGGGAGCCTCAAAACAGCCCTCTTGAAGGCATGTTATTATAAGGAGTTACAGATACTTCCACTTTTTGTGTGTGTGGCAGTTTATGAGCTCTATCATCAAGGAGAGCAAAAAGCTTTTGAAAACATAAAACAGAGGTGAATTTACCTTTCGAGTCCTCTCCCCACCCGTTTACCATTGCCGTCACAGTCCAGGCAGTCAGTCAGAGATCAGGAAGGGAATCGTCTTGAGATCCTTTCTGGAACCAAACCCAGGATTTCAGTTTTGTTTAATGACTGGTCTAAAAATCACAATGGAAAATGAATATGAAGTTAAAAAAAAAAAAAGAAAGGAAACACAGGGATGTTTTTAAAAAATATTATCCTTTCCCCCCATCACTTCATGACAGGGAGAGTTAAGTGAGTTCTGTTGAAATCCATTGGTTTTAAGTGGTTTTAGTCAGGGCCTTTTGTTTTACAAAGAAATGGCAATTCTCAACTCTGCCTATTTTTGATAAGGGTGCTCTGACAGAATCTTTCTCTTCATGGGACTGCTTTTCACGATGAAGCACCTTGCAGTATTTCTCTTTCTTTGAAATCACTGGTATTGCCCTTTATTAAAATCCACTTGCCTTATTCTTATTTAGGAATTACTATGTTACCGAAGTTTCAGAATCTTCCAGACTAAAAGAGCCATGAATGAACTTTTTGTCTGACTCCAAATGCATCAGTTTCTTTATTCTCCTTCTACACTGGCCTCATTGTTGCAGCCCAAAATGGCAGCTGTATGGTTCGAGTGGGCATCCTCTCTCTGAAAATCAAAAAGAAAATACGTTCTGTTTCAGCATAACACAACTGTTATATACTTATATTTTACTTATTCTTCCCCTATTGTCGGACTTTCATACCAGAGGAAATGTAAGGCTACTCTCTGGTCCTCAAAGGAGCTTTTGAGTAACCACGATCATCGATCATCCGGTGTAAAAATGCCAGGCATATTCCATTGCTGTTCCTATTTCTTTCCCTAGGATGCGCTATAGATGAGGCTACTGGCAAGAAAGAACACTTTTTTTCCTACTCAATCTGAATTTCTGTTTTCCTTACAGCCAACACATTGACTGCAGGTCTGCATATATATTCACATAAATACAGAAATTTGTAACCAAATTTGCCATTGGCTTTCAAGATTTTCCAGCATCAATTTGAGTTCTAGTAGAAAATTCTACTAGAATTTTCTCTTGATTTTCATATCTCAAGTAGATAAGAGTGAAATAGAATTGAATTCTTCCACTGAAGAGTTGCCTGTCATACCTAAAATGCTATCTTGACATGACATACTTCAGTTGAGAATTCAGAAATCAATATTATGTGTTCTTTGTAAACACTTTAGGTTAGAAGTAGGCAAGCTTTGCTTAAAAACTAAATTCAATAAATATTGCTTTATATATATACCATTGACTTAAGCCCCACACATGGTGGAATGTTTTCCCACTTTTTTCTATCATGGCCATGATGTTGAACATTGAGGAGCTGGGAATCTGAGCACATCCTGATTGACAGGTATCCACTGAAAACCAGTAACTATTAGTTAAGTTTTATTTGGCTGACTGGCTTATTTAAATATTTTGAATGAATCCTTTTAGCTAATGTAAAAGAAATAGCCTTGACAGCACTGTTTTCTCTTTGGTTTTCTCTCACAGCAGACAAAGACTCTTTTAAATAGTAAACTTATGAAAAACCCATCACTTCATGACAGGGAGAGTTACAGCCAGCACAGTTTTCTCAAGTTCTCAGGGTCTTGTTTGCAATGGAAATGTCTCTCTCATTGAGGCTAGTGTGGGGAAGAAATGCTGGAGCCTCGACTCAATATTTAATCAATGATAGGCTCTTCCCACATTCTCTTTCTCTCTCCTTCTTTTTTTTTTTTTTTTTTTTTTTCTGAGAAGGAGTTTCGCTCTTGTTGCCCTGGCTGGAGTGCAATGCGATCTCAGCTGACTGCAGCCTCTGCCTCTCAGGTTCAAGCGAATCTCCTGCCTCTGTCTCCTGAGTAGCTAGGATTACAGGCGCCTGCCACTACGCTCAGATAATTTTTTATATTTTCAGTAGAGATAGGGTTTTACTATGTTAGCCAGGCTGTTCTTGAACTTCTGACCTCAGGTGATCCGCCCACCTTGGCCTCCCAAAGTGTTGGGATTACAGGCGTGAACCACCATGCCCGGCCTCTCTCCCTCTTTTATCTATCACCACTCATGTTGGAAGTGATAGTTCTCTGAGGACACGAAAATATCATGGAGAAAAATCCAAACACTTTAAACACAACAAGATCAATTTTTTAACCTCTGCTTTAAGTTTTATACGATTTCTCTGTAGCAACACATTGTTGCTTGGGGAAAACACCCAAAGTGAGATTTCTTCCTTGAAATTATCATGAATATTTGCTGTGAGAAATAAAGTAGCCTATATTCAAAACAATTCTAATCACTAGGAAATCATTAAGAATGATTATATATATATATATATATATATAATTTATTAACCATTTTTACTCACCAAATCTTGGACTTCACCTTAAGAATACAATGGAAGGCCAGGCGCGGTGGCTCAAGCCTGTAATCCTAGCACTTTGGGAGGCCGAGACGGGCGGATCACGAGGTCAGGGATCGAGACCATCCTGGCTAACACGCTGAAACCCCGTCTCTACTAAAAAGTGCAAAAAACTAGCCGGGCGAGGTGGCGGGCGCCTGTAGTCCCAGCTACTTGGGAGGCTGAGGCAGGAGAATGGCGTGAAACCGGGAGGCGGAGCTTGCAGTGAGCTGAGATCTGGCCACTGCACTCCAGCCTGGGCGACAGAGCGAGACTCCCACTCAAAAAAAAAAAAAAAAAGAAAAAAAAAAAAAAAAAAACAATGGAAATCCCTGAGCTTCCACCTACTAAATATTAGCGCAAACTCCCCCACTCACTCGATTTTGGGCCTCTCTGAGGACAGTCTCCTTCCTCTCCCTACCGAGCTCTCTGCCCTTTCCTTTGCCTTCATCATGCCTACAGTCGTCAGCTTCAGACCCACGCCTGCAATGCAAAGGCTTTTTTTTTAAAGATAACCTTGCTCAATTTATAACCTACCTTATCTACCTGATGATTTGATTAATGTCTATCTTTCCCACAGTTTTGCAAATGTCATAATGTCAGGGAACATGCCATGTCTTTAGCTTATCTACTCATTTCCAGTAGTGACCCATAGTTTTGAGCTTAGTAAATATTTGTTGAGAGCCATCAAAAAGAATTTTTACCACTATAAAGTTTGCTTCAAAAGAAAGGAATTTATAATTACTTTTTGATTTTACAAAAGCTTTCCTACATCCTTTAAATACAATTTTCTTTATTATAATAGTTCCTGTCATATCTTAGGAAGTAAGCTCTTCTAGATATGAGTGAAACATCTTTGGTTAAAGCCTGAGAGTTCCTTGTGATCATGATTCCCTATATTAAATAACTTTTTGATGGGTAAACTTTGAAGAAGATGGTTTGGACTTTTCTTTTAAACAAATACACCCATTGTAATGTTATTTATTTTTTATTTTTTGCATTTTGACTCATGTTAAAGAGAAACTCAGACATAATTAAAATTTAACTGAAGCTTTCAGAAGATGGGATTCCTGTTAATCAAAGACCTTCTATAATCAGGTCCAGTATTGTATGTAGAATATTTCCATGTATTGCATACCTAGTGATTTCTACAGATAGAATACCCGCCCTGTGAGAATACACCATCAACACTTCTAACAACGAGGCACTGAGCAGCAGTAAGGCTGAGGGGTTAAACCAGGAGTTTGCCTTGGGGGAAAGATTAGCGTTCGAACCCAGAGGTCTAAGATCAAAATCCAGCTATCTTTCTCAACACCATTTTAAGGTGTGTGTGTGTGTGTGTGTGTGTGTGTGTGTGTTCTTGTCCTTCTAAGACATGGTCAATCTAAAGGCCACAAAAAGAAAAGAACATCTATTAAATGCATGTTTTGTTTTGCTAACTTAAAAATTACAATGAAAATAGTCCCTCATGTAAACAGAACATAAAAGAGTAGACATATTTATGCTGTAGCCATACAAAGTTTGAGAAAGAGAATTTGACCTCTACTTAAGAAAATAATAATTAACTTAATTCCTTGATGTACTTTGTTTTCTTTTTTTAAGAGGCAGGGGCCAGATGTGGTGGCTCACACCTGTAATCCCAGCACTTTCGGAGACCGAAGCAGGCGGATCACCTGAGGTCAGGAGTTCGAGACCAGCCTGGCCAACATGCTGAAACTCTGTCTCTCCAAAAATTCAAAAATTAGCCAGACACAGTGGTGCATGCCTGCAATCCTAGCTACCTAGGAGGCTGAGGCAAGAGAATCCCTTCAGCCTGGGAGGCGGAGGTTGCAGTGAGCCGAGTTCGTATCATTGTACTCCAGCCTGGGCAACAAGAGCCAGACTCTGTCTCGGGGGTGGGGGGGAGGCGGGGGAAGGGAGAGAGAGAGAAAGAGAGAGAGAGAGAGAGAGAGAGAGAGAGAGAGACAGAGACAGAGTCTTGCTCCTTACTTCAGTGGAATACTTGATTGTACTCCATTGCCCAGGCTGGAGTGCAGTGGTGCAATCAGGCTCCCTGCAGCCTCAAACTCCTGGGCTCACATGATCCTCCTACCTCAGCCTTCTAAAAGTTTTAGCAAGGTTTAGTGAAAACAAATCATATTGGATTGAGCCCATTAATTTTCAATTTGTATTAGAATAAATATATTTGCTCAACAAAAGGTAGCCCAAGAAAATAATAGTTTACATCTGTAACATTTAAGTCTAAGCTGAAAATCTTGTGTGATCTAACATTATTAGTATTTAGAATATCAATGATGGTTTGGTTAAATAATCAGAACAGTTCATCATCAGGTATATAAAGAGGAGATCTGAACATAATCAATATTTTATATTTCATCTTACTATGGGGATTTGGAGATCAAAATCAACATTTGAAATGCTTCTGAGTGTTATAGAAAGAGAAATGTAAAAAGCAAATGTCCCTGAAGGCTCTTGTACCTTTGAGAAATTCCTGAAGCCAAATCATAGAAATGTGGCTAGAAACAGTTTCCTGAGAAACTGACGTGGTTTGGCCTAGATTTTAGATGAAATCTCTGTAATGCTAATTGAAGCATCATATTACTCCAAAAAAATATTAACCAAGAGGTCCTGGCCCTGAATTGTTTTCTGTGTGTATTAACAGAGCCTTGGTTTAATCATCACGGACAATATTTTTTGAAGTATTTTATTTCTACAAAATGTGAGTCTTACCGAAAGCTGAATGGAAGTTTTTCTCTCTTTTCACATTCTGATAGATGTAAATCCACCATTCTATGCATGAGAACATTCTTAAGTACGGTTCACTTGGGTGTTCGTAGTAATGTTACTTCTCACTCATTAACACTTTGTTTAGTTAGCCATAATAAACTCTTTATTCTTATAAATGTCAGACTAGTTATGTATCATATCATATCATTTCCCCTTGTGCACTAGCCTTCAGAAGCTTAAGAAATACATACATATTTTCATGAGTAGTCTTACTATGCAGAATGTAAAGCCCCAGTAAAAATTTACTGTCAGAAATTTTAAAGTCAAATGTTTCCTAGAGTAAGTGGTCAGATAAGAAATGTCCTCTTTTCTTATTGGCAAATAAATATTTATTAAATGTCTAGTATTTTGCAATTTTAAGTAACAATTGTTGAAGTTTTATTACCAATGTTTTCCAACAAATAAAAATTCAAAATCACCTTATTGTATTATTTGCTTTCTAATTTGGTCTTGATATTTTTCTATAGAGTGGATGTAAACTATAACTCTGCCCTGACAGGACTCCAGGAGATTTGGTCATGGATGTTTATAGTATGTCCTTCAAGGATACTTCTCTTTTTTTTTTTTTTTTTTTAATGGAGTTGCCCAGGCTACTGGAGTGCAGTGGTGTGATCTCAGCACACAACAACCTCCGCCTCCCAGGTTCAAGTGATTCTCCTGCCTCAGCCTCCTGAGTAGCTGGGATTACAGACATGCGCTACCACATAGGGCTAATTCTGTATTTTTAGTAGAGATGGGGTTTCTCCATGTTGGTCAGTCTGGTCTAAAACTCCCAACCTCAGGTAATCTGCCTGTGTCAGCCTCCCAAAGTGCTGGGATTACAGGAGTGAGCCACTACGCCCAGCCAGAATACTTCTTTATCTTGGTGGATGGTCTAATGCCCAAGTGTCTGACCCAGGACCAGGTTTCCTCTCAGAAGAAACTTGTTTATACAGATGGCCCCTGACTTATTGATGGTTTGACTTAAAATATTTTTGAGTTTATGATGGTGCAAAAGCAATACTCATTCAGTAGAAACTGTACTTCAAATACCCAAACAATCATTCTGTGTTTTTTGCTTTCAGAATAGTATCCAGTTAATTATATGAGATATTAAACACTTTATTATAAAATAGATTTGTTTCAGATAATTTTGCCCAACTGTAGGCGAATGTAAGTGTTCTTACATGTTTAAGGGAGGCTAAGTTAAGCTATGCTGTTCAGTAGGTTAGGTGTATTAAATGCAATTTTGATTTATAACATTTTCAACTTATGATGCTTTTATTGGGTTATAACCTTATCATAATTTGCAGAACATCTGTACTTGCATGTACCCGCATGGCTCTTTTCTGACGGGTGTCCAGCTTATATCTACCACGATAGCCACTCTCTAGGAGAATGCTGATATAAGAAGAAGTCAGGTTTGGCCACTCAGGTGAGACACAGAGGAGACAACACAATAAAACACATGCAATAACAGAAGCATCCCAAAGATGTGAGCATAGCACACCTTGCAGGGCCAACGAGAAAGGGGGGCTCAACCAGAACATACATGTTCAACCAGATCCCATGGATGGAGAGCAAGACAGAGAGGGAGAGATCCAAGGGGCTAAGCCTTTATTGAAGTCTGGGGCATTACCTAGCAGGTTTCCTTTGGGGAGTTCCAACTGATAGGTTTAGAGTAGCAGGCTCCAGCTCTATGGGGTCACATGGTGACTCAGAGGTCGTCACAATGGCATGATCAGTGCAGTCCATGAGGGTTGTGCAATCCATGAGGGTCAGTGGAGCAAGTCAAGTCGGTTATATCTAGCTGTCCCATGGGTAAGGTGGTCACCAGGAGGCAGTTTATAAGATGGATATCCAGATTGACCACACTGAGGAACTGAGAGGAGGCAGAGTCTCAGGAACTATGTACAAAGGTGACTAAGTTCTGCTTCTGGTATGACTGTTGAACTTAACTTTAAATTGGATACCAAGGCAGCAATTATAAGACTATACTAGATCCCTCCTACAGTTTAACAACTGGTGATCATTGTATGGGGTGAGGTAAAATGAACCTCCTCCACAACCTATCCAGAAAGTTCCAGCCTCCATCTAGAAGGTCTGAATTAGAAGAGCCTTTACTTTGTGAACTGAGATCATTCCCTGAAAGACCCTATCTGGAGTGTGATTTTATTTTATTTTATTTTATTTTTAAGCACAAGGAGACTTTAGGTTTATTTGTCCTTTAAAAAACAAACAAACAAATAAATAATGGTATAGAGTTAAATATTTGAGAATCGTAGTGTCTACTTCTTTAATTACCTATTTGCATACCTAGTTATCTGTCATAAAAATGCAGATATTAAATAAAACTCAATGCTATTTTAATACCAACAAATAAAACTATTCCTTATAAGTAGCGTGATATTGCCCTGGCTAGATAATACGTCTAAAAGTCAATAGAATTTAGATTTTATTTTTAATATGAATATAACTCTTACAGAAGTTTAAGCAAGTCAGTGTTCATAATATTATTCATTTTTAAAGTCATTTAACATTTTGTCTTTCACAGATATTCATTTAGAAAAAAAAATTGAAATTAAAATAACTTAAAATTAAGGAATTAATTTCTAGAAAAGCCAAGATGATGATTATTAAGTCATAACTTTAAAAAATTCTGGAAAAAGTTAGATAATTATAATCAAATTAAAGCTATTATAACCCTACTTTTCTATTCAAAGTTAGCCTTCTTGGGTTTTTAAAATTTGTATCCTGAACCGTAGCTATCTAGAGGTATTAACATTCTTTTAAAAGAAAACATATTCATCAAGGATAACCTGTGTATGAGTTTCATTGCTAACTGCTGAGGCTAAGGAGCTAAGACAATTATAATGGAGGTAGACACATTGTACAACAGATATGAAATAAGACTTATGTTATCTCAAAGATTAATTATTTTGATAGTTTTAGGAGGTTCTGGCTTTCTTTAATGCAGTAATGTATAGATCAAGATGATCTAGTTTATTGGGCTATTTGCTCTCCTAAAGTACTTAGAAACACACAGTATGGGAATGATTTTAAAGATCTGAATGTGAAAATACATATTACATTCAACCAGGACTACTTTTGATCTGTCCTTGGTCAATTACTCAAAGTGGTGTGGATTTGTTGTTGTTGTTGTTGTTGTTGTTTTACTGAAGATGTACTAGGTGTAGGATACCCTGTGTGATCTTGAGCAAGTAACTATGCTTTTCTCACCTTCAGGTGTATTATCAAGTGTATGCATGAAACTAAAAGCTAAACTGCTGTAATGAGCAAACCCTAATTTATAGGAGTTCACATGAAATGTAAATTTCCCTTTTATGTAACAGTCCGTGGCAGACAGGTGTGCTCAGCTCTATGAAGTCATTCAGGTACTAAGCTGGAGGGAGCTCTGCCATTCTCAATACGATACCTCAGGTCACTTCAGTCATTTCCATTTTTTGACACTGAGACAGAAAGGAATGGTGAGTCTGGAGTAAATATTTTTAGGAGATGCCTGAGCAGTTATGTATATAAGATCTGCTCACACTTTTGGGAACTTAGCATCATGGCCACATAGGGCTGCAAAAGGGAGGAAGAAATGTGAATGGCCGTGTGCCCTGGAGGGATTGGAGAACAGATCTAAGGCAATCAGCAATCTTCCATATTATTATGACAATACTCACCTCCCCCAAACTGTTGTATGAAGTACTTAGTGCAGTTCATAATACATGACGAAGCCTTAATAAACATGATCCATTTTACCTATTTGTCATAACTATTATTATTAAGGTACACAGAGAGGGTGGGGCATATGTTGATGAAAATTTCCATTCCGTATGGAGTAAATAAATGTACTCTTCCGGAGAAAAGAGGGGAAATTGTGCATCTTTTGCATTTTATTTTTCTGTATGTGATTAGAATATTACCTATGTATTTGTTAACCAAAATGTTTAAGTGTGCCCAGTTGACTGGAAATTCTCTAAGTATCTCATCCATTAATTTATGACTTACTAGGAAAAATGCCTCTTATAAGAAAATTTGTTTGTAATATTCACAGGGAAATAATACATTAGCTCAAAGTCAACTGGAAAGTATAAAACTACTTCTCCCTCTCTTATAGGACCAAAAAGTGAAACACAGATAGAGTTAAGGTCATTCTTTTTACTGAAAGAAAGCCTTTTTTATGTGCTAGAATATTCATAGAGGACTCACCAAAAATATTGTTAGGCCACAGTGGAGAGTCTGCGAGTAGTTTATGCACTGAGCAAGCACACAGGGTTTTGGAATAGTAAGCTGACTAAATAAAAGCTGTAACTTATTCTGGCAGTGGAAATCCATCATTTAAATTTCAAATATTTTACCAACACAACATACTTTTCAACAGAACAGGTTAGAAGGAAGTCTTCTGCATCCTGAAACTATCCTGATAGATATTTGAGTTTTTAATTTTAAAATAGAACAACATTTGAGTGGAATTCTCTCTAAAATATTGAAGTGGACAGCTGCTACTAATTTCAAACATGAATCTAAAAAAAGTATACCTTGTATTGCGTTTAAGTGAAAATCTTTCACTGGTTAGAATATTGTCTGTGAGAAAGATGGATTATGGTAGATAAGCCAGGTGTTTGCGCTCATAAAATTGTGAAATTTCTGTTTTGATTGAAGACAAAAGATTGTATCCCTAATTAGCCACAAAGTACATATTAGAGACATATAAATTATAATTAAGTCAGTAAGAAAAGATTTTATATATTTTTATCACTGCACCACATATTTTCATACTCTTCCCAGTCCAGTGCCTCAAGGGAACGACAGCTCTATGCTGGGCAGTAGAGGAAATCTTGAACTTGGGATCAAGGAACTGAGTTTAAAGCTCTACCTACTCTAACCTTATTACCTTAAGAAAGACAGATCATTCAGTCATTAACTGAGGCTCTAATGAGTACCAGACTCTATTCTCCACTCTCTGTATTAAATGAAAAAAACACGGTTCTTACCCTATGGAGCTTGTGTGTATGTCTGTATGGGGTGTATGTCTGTGTCTGTGTGTGTTTGTGTGTGTGTGCGCGCACACGCATTTAGACAAGGAAAGTATGTTGCAAGAGGAAAGATGGGATAATATAAACACAAGTAAATGTATAATGTAAGGACGGTGAAAATACTAAAAAGAAATAAATCAGGATAATGGGAGAAATCAGTAACCGAGCAGGCAACATGAAGGAAATGTTATTTTAGATAAGGTGGTTCTAGAAGGCCTCTCTGAAAAGGTTGCTTTTGAGCACAGGGAGTCCTGTATTCAGTGAGCTTCAGAATCTTTAATTCATCAAGGGTAAGAGTTCTGGAAGAAGGATCTCATGAATAGGGGAAGAACTTTAGATTTTACTCAAGGCTCATTTTCCTCATTTATAACATGAAAAGTATTTTTTTACCTACCCAACACACCTGCTGGTAAAAGGAAAAAGGTGTGTGATAATATTTGTAAACATAAAATACAGCCTAAATCCAAGGAACTAAGGATTTTAAAAATCATTGTTTTGCTGAGATTGGAACTGGAAGATATAAATGTTCAAATGGAAATTCTTCCTTTTGAGAGAGACTGCAATTTTGTGTAAAAAGCAGGTTTTAAGAATAGTAATGCATGGAGTTATTAAATTTTGTATGTATTTCTGCATACACACATATGTGTATATATATAGAAATATCATCAAATGACTGTAGGGTGTGTGTGTGTGTGTGTGTGTGTGTGTGTGTGTGTGTGTGAGAGAGAGAGAGAGAGAGAGAGAGAGATAACCTAGGACTATGTTTTTAATGAAGCAATTTTCTAACATGAATTCATTATCTTTTGCTTTATAGTTGAGATTTCAGATTTGGAAGTTAATAGAAATGAAGAAAAGTACTTTTTTTTTCTGAATTGTCATTATTTGGTCCCCAAATAGTTCTTGGATTTGGCTTTTCTCTTTATCTCTTCTACCGAGTTTTCTAAATGATAGAGGACAAAAGGTTGAAATAGTTTGTGAAACTGATCCTAAGTTATATTATTTATTGCTTCATGAAGTCCTTTAGTTGTCATAAAAATATTAGTCTAATACAGTGCAGTTTCCAAGATCTGTTCTTTAACACCTTGTGTAAATCAAAATTTGTGTTATTTATACTTTCCTGTAAGAATGAATATAAAGAAAGGGTATTCTTAAAATATTTAATTCTACAACCATTACAGTATACTTTTGCTTTATTCTATGTTATTATTTTACAGCCCTGTTACTTATATTTCTCAGTGTATTTACTCTTGAATTAAATGTCCAGTTGTTTCAACGTTTTGATGTTGCTTTCTCACTTTTAACACGTCTTCCAAAGTTTGATTGGGAAGAGCATTTTTTCTGTTTGTTTGAGCTCTATCACCACCCTTTAGGGCTATTTAGATAATTGATTCATTCAGATTTTTTAAAAGAAGATTTAAAATTACAATAACAGTGAGCACTAAAATATCACAGTCATAAGCATCACTCAAAGAAGCTCTGGTGGCAGACAACCACACTATTGTTTACGTGTTGCTGGCCAAATAGCAGGGATTACTGTTTATCAGACAGGCTCAGTAGCACAGCCATATGACAGTGACACAAACATCCTTGACAGTTCTCTAGCCTGCCCAACTCCATTGTTAAATAAAACAGTTTTGATGAATATCTGTTCATTTTCTGCTTCAAGTGAAATGTTAATGTTATATTTATCTTGGGCTGTTTCAAGTTTGCGTATCTCCAGTTTCCATGTAATACAAGTGGGCTGTGTTACTTGCTTGAGGCAATATCTTTCTTTCTTTCTCTGTTATGAATTTTTGAAAACTCCCTAAGTTGGAAACATAGATACCCAGAGTTACAAAGTCATTCCAGGTTATTATCCCTTCCCTGTACAAATAAATGCCCTTTATAGCCCTAGCAAATGCCAACCCTCTGACTTGTCAATAAATATACTGTGTGTCTCACTGACTGCAAATTGGAATCTCAGGCGGAAGTTGATTCCATTTTATATTTCTCTAATTGTTAGAGAAAGCACTTTATATCAGAACAAATTATCTTTCTATAACCTCCATTCACTATGATAAATACGATTTAAGGGGGAAGTAGCCAGTCGTAATGGTCAGGAAGATACATTCCCCCTTCCTAATATACAAAGTCTGCTTGAGCTCTAAAAATAACAAGGTGTTCAGTTATCTTTTACTCTTTGAAAAGAAAATTTATGCTTCTTCCTAGTAATTACTGATATTTTTCAAAGAGTATTTAACTGTTCTTTAAAAAAACAGAGATGTGGCAGGATAATTGTCTTTTAGACCAAGAGACAACTATACCAGAATTCCAGGAGCCTAATGTAAACTTGGAGTGTAAGAATCTGAGTGTGTCATTCACTGGCTATGTGGATTTGAAGCAGCTTTTTCTTCCCTAACTATCCTAAGTGTCAGTTTTCTCTTTATACACTGGAAAGAATGGAAGCTAACTTGTGATAAATGAATTAAACAAGTTCTGGAAAAGTGCCAACCATTTAGGCAAGCTCATACAAAATTTTTGTATGAATAATGGACTATATTTTTCAAAAGTAATAGCCTAATCTCAGTGGCTATTACCCTTCTGATGAACATATAGCCGTTTGAGATGAGTCAAATACCTTCTGTAAAAGTCACTTTAGTAAGCCAGCATTTAAAGAGAACCACCTTTGTAAAGCCCATGCCATTAAAACTTGCAAAAGGAGAAAAGAAAGGTGGATTTGGTCTCAATGAACCTAGAATCATTTAGACATCATGCGTTCCAAAGACAATTAGATCTATGTTTTAATTTTTTTTCTTTTCTTTTCTTTCTTTCTTTCTTTCTTTCTTTCTTTCTTTCTTTCTTTCTTCTTTTTTTTTTTTTTGACGGAGTTTCACTCTCTTGTCTAGACTGGAGTGCAATGGCATGATCTCGGCTCACTGCCACCTCCACCTCCCAGGTTCAAACAATTCTCCTGTCTCAACCTCCCAAGTATCTGGGACTACAGGTGCACGCCACAACACCCAGCTCGTTTTTGTATTTTTAGGAGAGACAGGGTTTCACCATATTGGTCAGGCTGGACTTGAACTCCTGACTTTGGGTGATCCACCCACCTCAGCCTCCCAAAGTGCTGGGATTACAGATGTGAGCCACTGCACCCAGTCTGTTTTAATTTTTTAAGCATATTATATTTAAAAACATAATATTTTTTCTAAGGGTACTGAATGTTACATAGTAGGTACTCAAAAGCTATATAATCTTTTTTTAAAGCTACAGCTAACATTTCAAAATAATACAATCTAAATATATTTATATGAGTACCATATTTCTAATGCATATTTTAATGTATGCCATGATGAATCAGGCCCATAATTTGGGAATGCTAAATATGTACTCTCCTGAAGAGAATTCACTGAAAGCTTTATTGCATGACTGCATAGAAAAGCAAAAATGTAGCATTTAGTTTTAATGGAAAGGAATTTATATTAGATACCCTTTCCTCACACAGATATGAATAATTTTGTGTTTGAATAATTTTATAATTGGAAAATATCTATATCTTTTTAAAACTATTGGCTGCAAAGTTAATACACTGAATTTGTTTTAATCATTTAGCATAAATGAATTTTTGCTTTAATAATGAAATATTTACTCTGTGCTAAACAATGACGACAACAAAAATCTGGGTTAGTCATTTTTGTATATCTGTGCCATAGTAAGCTGTATTTATATTTCTGTAATGTACGTTTTAAAATTTAAAGATCTCCAAAGTCCTATCTTATTTTCAAAATTCATTGTTTAACATTTTAGGCAAGATGCTGCAAAATTTCTGCATGAATAATGGACTGTATTTTTCAAAAGCAATCTGATCTCAACAGCAATAACCCTTCTGACGAACATGCAACCATTTGAGATGAGTCAAATACCTTCTGTAAAAGTCACTTTACTGAGCTAGCATTTAATGAGCATCACCTTTGTATAGTCCATGTCATTAGAATTTGCAAAAGAGGAAAAGGGAGGAGGAATTGATCTCAAGGAACATAGAATCATCATTTAGACATCATATATTCCAAAGGCAATTAGAACTGTGTTACGATTTTTAGAGCATTCTGTACTTAAAAACTTACAGTATTTTTCCCCAAAGGCACTTGTGTTTTAATAAAAACACAAGAAATATTTAGACTTTAAAGGATATTTTGAGAAGTAAAACTTTTTTTCTGTCATATGTAGACCTCCAAAAGTGCAATCCGTATGGTGTATAACATATCTACATTACAACGTACTAATGCAAAGAGCCTGAAAGAGTAGACTACTTTATAAAAATAGTCTGGCTAGATTGAAGCTAGGTGCCCACATACTATACAGCCTGCCTTTAACTCTTCCCATAATGTAACTGTGGAGTGATAAATAATGAAGTAGACATTTTCATGTGAAGATTAATAGCCATTAGAGATGTAAATACAGTAGAATGTTACACTAGTGCACATATAAGGCACTTTAATTGCATAGGTAATTAACACTTCTGTTGTTTTCTCATTATCATTTTGTTCCAGTTGAAATGCTTGTTAGCAACCTACTCTGTAGAAGGAACAGATAGCATGTCATTACAACAGTTGACACAAGGCCGCCTTCAACTATGTGACACTAATTAAATTAAAACTTCAAATGACAAACGGACTTCTTATAACTAATGATGAATGACCATTTTCAAGGAACAATATTCACTTCTTTGTTCAAGAGTCACGAGTGTTGCTTTTAATATGTTGTATTAAATCATAAAGAAATCCATTAACAAAGCTCTTATGTCTGTCTTTCCAATGGAAATAATATTAACATTTCGAGGCTTTTCTGCAGACTAAGGGAGTTTTCTCCTCTCATTTGTCTAATGACAGATGATTAGGAATTTCTATCCCTAGCAGGGATGTCACACTTCTCAAGCAGCTGGGTTATGATGCAGTCTTTACGAGACAGGGCAATGTTCTAGAACTCTGGAAATTACTATTCTCTTTTAACTAATGTCAATGGTTGGTGCATAAAGAATGGTCAATCAATTGTATCAGTATGTTTTCATATTCTGAAGTTGATAAGATGCCCAGAAAAGGCTTCTTGAGACTATATCACTTCGACATAGTTAGAACATTCAGATAAGTTACAAGAGTTAATTAGGAATCACCCCTAAACCAATCTTAATGGAGATTGGCCTACCAAGCAGAATGTGTTACTAAGTCTCAGAAAACAAATGCAAACTATATTATTTGCTTCATCTGATTAGAATGTTTTGTCCATTTCAAAAGCTTACTTTTTATAAATAGATAACTAAAAGACAATTAAAATTTTAGTGAGGACAAAATTATAGTAACAGGTATATACTGAATAATTTTAATGGTCTCTGTTATAAAGAGAAGAGGTCTACTGCAATATTTTTCCATTCATAGATTTCAGTCCACAGCTTCATTGTGAACATTTCACAGGTACAGTATCGACTTTGGCTCATATGTGTAATATATTTTTCTTGCATACTATAACAAGTGAGTATACATACTGTTACAGCAATGGATGCCAGAGGTGTGTGTGTGTTGAACAGGACTTAAAATGTATTATTTACTCTGAGATAGATGAGGTCCTAGAAGTCTAGTATATCAGATTGAAACAAAAGATTTGCTGAGACTTACAAATATTTGCCTCTGAATATATGAAGAAGTAGAATGTTACACTAGTGCACATATAAGGCACTTTAATTGCATAGGTAATTAACACTTCTGTTGTTTTTCTTATTGTCTTGCATACTATATGAAGAAATGGTTACAACGAGCAAGAGATCAAAGAATATGTGATAACCACTGGAGCTTTTATAGACTCTGAAAAGTGCTGTTATACTGTATCAGTATAATAGTAATGAGTTTATCTAAATTATTGAGGGGAGGTGAAGAAAGAGAGAGGAGGAGGAGGAATTTACTCTTCTCAAACAAAGCAATAATAATTCTATTATTCAAAATTGTGATACTAATACAAGTAAGTTTAAACCTTTGATCTGATGTAACACTGTCCAATAAAACTTTCTGTGAGGATGGAAATGTCCTATCTTTCCAATATATTAGCCATTAGGCACATTCAACTAATGATCACTAGAAATGTGGCTAGTGAGACTGAAGAACTAAGTCTTTAATTTTATTTTACTTTAATTTTAATTTTCATTGATTTGCATTAATTAAAATTTAATGTCATTAATTTGAATTTGAATTTAGCGACATGTGACTAGCAACTACCAAATCTAGCTCTTCCACAGGTTTAAGACATCCATCTCCATTGTAAGAACCCAATCCTTTGAGTTCCAGAGTGTTCTTGACCCTTTGGTGATTACAACCTAGACAGATTATTGCTCCTTGGGCACCCACATTGTAGATTTCTTGTATCTTCCATCTGGTAATGTGTTGTTTCTGCAGACAAGTTACAGTTAGCTAATTTACTGACTTAAACTTATTATAGGTTTGTTCCTTGGTTGGAATTCCCATTTTCAAACTCTTACTTAGTAGTAGTTATTTCTAAACATAAATGATTTCATCAATTAGCATATGGGCATTTTTTTAGAATGGAGTCATTTCATTCTCTGCTTTCCCGGGATCTATCTACAAGCCAAAGTTGTAAATCAATTACATACTAAATAATGCCTCAGTGAATTAATTTGTGAATATTTAATGATTACTTTTTTCATCCCTATGCTAGTCACTGGTAATCCAAAATTATTAAGACACCATCCTACCCTTGGAGAACTTACAGTCTTTAAGTGCCACAGCACTGTAAATAAGCCAATTCATCTTCGAAGGCAGGCTTAATTAGTATGAAACCTCTGGGGAATTCATCTACAAAAAATAAGAGTTCGCCAGCAAGCAGAAAGTATTTATCACACAATATCCCTCCTTTGGACATACAAGTAACCATAACCGTTATTAATGTAGTACATACCATTTGGAGGTGGCAGAAATCCAATAGCCTAAATTGTTTCCAAGGTGGCTTTTGGAGTTAGTCTTGTACAAAAATTAAAATTCTGATTTATTCCTGTGTACACCTGGAGTGAAATACTTAGTGTTAAGATCTGCCTGAATGCTTACATATATTAAGGAGCACTCTGTTTTGTTTATTAGTTGTTTCTCTTTTCAAAGCTTTCAACATGGCAAAGTTTGCCTTAATTATATTCAAACAAGAGTGCCTTAACACCTTCTCTCTCTTGCCCCTTACATCTTTTGAAATACCTAGTTCTCCAGTTTTGTGTATTAGTATGAGGAAAAAAGGAAATTAAAAGATTTATTCATATTATGATGTTAATGAGTTTCAGGATGTGATATTTTAGAAGAAGCATGAGTAGGAATTGGGAGAGAGGGAGGGATTTTCTGGCACACTGCGAATTATACAGATAGAAGGAGGACATAATTATGAATACAGTCAGTATTCTACTTGTATTACTATTACTTCTACATTCTATGTACAGATAGAATGGTCATACATAAATGCAGTATTATTCTTTTGGCTATGTATGATGTAACAGATTTTAATTTTAACTTGGCAATTGATATTTGAATCTCAAATTTCTTATTCTTATGTCAACAACTGTTGGAAACTGTTGGAAATAAGTGGAATATCTGAAGTAGTTAGGGAAAACTTTATCACGTGCCTCCAGGTTTCCTGGAAATACATATATTTCCTCTAGTCTAATATATATATATATAATTATATATATTATTATATTATATATTATATATATTATATAATATTGTGTATTATATTATATATAGCCATAATAAAGCAAATTCATATTATATTACTCATATGTATTACTCATATATAAATAATTATATATACTATATACTATATAATTTATAACATTATATATAACTATATATATAACTATATATAATGTTATATATTTTATATTATGTTATATATATAGTCATAATAAACTAAACTCATGTTTTCTTTGAGATAAAAGTTACAATTGAAATTCTTCTATTTATATGCATCTAATAATTTGGATTCAAGCAAATCATTGGTGTGGTCAATCCATTTTTACATCACAAACTTTAAGGTGCAGAAGAGCCCTAGAGATTTAAAAATTGATTTAAAATTTAACTTGAATATAATTACAAGTTTCATGACTTTAAAACTCCTATATCCTAGCTGTCTTATTTTTTTTTATTATTATTATTATTTTTTTGAAATGGAGTCTCCGTCTGTCACCAGGCTGGAGTACAGTGTCATGATCTCGGCTCACTACAACCTCCGCCACCCGGATTTAACCAATTCTCCTGCCTCAGCCTCCTGAGTAGCTGGGACTACAGGCATGTGGCACGACCCCCAGCTAATTTTTGTATTTCTAGTAGAGATGGGTTTCACCATGTTGGCCAGGATGGTCTCGATCTCTTGACCTCATGATCCACCCACCTCAGCCTCCCAAAGTACTGGGATTACAGGCACGAGCCACTGCACCCAGCCAGCTGTCCTAGTTTTTAAACAATTATACTGAAATAGTTTTGCATATGCTAATTATTTTATTGAGTGTTTCTTCAACTATCTATTCCCATGAGATTATAAACTTATTTTAAATCAAGTAATTTTGTTAGGTCTCAAGTATGCTGGAATCTTTTGATTAAAAAATGGAGGTTAAATACAAATATTAATGAGCAAACAAATTCCTCAACCTTCATGAATTTCACCATTTAGTTCAAGGTGACCAGGATATTAGATTATCAGCCTTGTTATATCAAATATAGCTAAACTATTTGTCTTCCCCTTGGGGAAAATCCTAAACATATTCTCTTGTCCCCATATTTCATTACTTTAGAAGGATATTGATTCTTACAGAATATTTGAATGAAAAATCCTGAAACTATTGTTTTATTTCATAAAGTTAATGAGTATTTTGAAATGGACTCCCCAGCTAGGCAGTTGTACTACTACACAAGATTTAAACACAATTAAATCTTATATTCGTTTGGGGGGAGTGTTTAGATATTTAAAAGTATTTCACATGTGTTCTTACATTTTATGCTCACAGCTAGATTAGACTTTGAGGTTAGATCATGAGGTTAGGCTGGTGCCTCCCTCCACAGTGCCTCCTTTTCGACATTTGACAGGCAAGAAAAAAAAAAAAAAAGTCATAGTTGTTTCAGTCACTTTCTCAGTCACACTGTTGGAGAATGCCAGAGTCAAGCCTGAGCATCTGACTCCAGGTCTATAGCAATTTCTCTTAATCTACCAACCAAATAATATGTGTTACATCTACAAACAAATTTTTTCAAAAATTGTGACTTTGTATGTCAATCTGTACAACGCATGATTCTTTTCGATCTTTGCTGCAACTACATCATGAATACATCGCATATGGTTGTTAATTACAGTATATAGCTTCATTTGTATAGAGCAGCTTACCACTGATCTCAAGGCTAACTTTGCAGAAATCCAAGTTACCACCACTGCAACTTCAACAACAATTGCAAAATGTTGTAACTTCCCTCCTCTAATTATTTTATAATTAACTTCAAAGTCTAAAATGACTTAATTATACTGTAGTACTTTCAGTATAAGCCAGAATCAGTGACAACTTCTTGATTGGACACTGGAAGCTATTTACAGGCTGTTGTGTTTTCTTTTCATGCAGTATATTATGATTTCTCCTTTTATGCACTCGGAATTCATAAGAAGAAGATGTTTTTGAACTTTAATCCTCCAGAATCTCATATTATGGGACTCATGGAGCTATTTTATAATACTTATATTTTTGAGTTATACCACATACACCTATTTTCTAGCTTGAATTTATTAGTGTATTATAATTCAAAATAAAGTTTACATAAAATAAAATACGCGAAATTTACATAATTCTTCAAAGTCAAAGAAGATGAAAGTTTCTTAAGTGAGAAAGGAATATTTCTCTATAAATAAAGGCACAAAGTGAATTATCATTATTATTGTTCAACTTTGCAAGATGTCATATTATATTTATAAGATTTATCAAGATATATATGTTTTTGTTGTTTGAAAATGATGGTCTGCTTTAGAGTGAATGATTAGATTGTTTTACATAAGTATATCATCTAAAAGAAATGGGAAAAATGACCAAGAGAAGGGCAAACAATGAAAAAATCAAAGGATACGTGAAGAAAATAGGAACACTCAGAATCTTGTTGTCAGAAAGGACTGTGGCAATTATCTTGTTTATTTCTAAAGCAATAGAGGAGTTGCCTCTAGATCATCCCAAAGGATCAGACACCCTTTGCTTGAATTTGTCTATAAACAGTAAATTCATGAGATTATGTCCTTGTTATATACACCTAGTTCTCAGCAACTGTTATCTATATGGGTGATAAAACTGCTTTCTTTTGAAATCCAAGAGGAACCACTGGCCGAATCCCTCTTTCATTGTGAAACCTTCATATACTTTAATTTGTCATAATCATCCTTCTATAGTTTATCTTCCGTAGGGAAATATTTCTGAATTTTTAAATCATTGACTTACCAGACTCCATCCATTTTATTACTCTTTTATAGAATGAGAAATATTTGTTGATTTTTTAAACATATGGTACCTAGTACTATGTAGGTAAGAAAAACCTATTCTACGCTCTTTAGTTTAGTTACTGGGGCCTGCAAATTAAAGTGACAAAAGACAGATTAGCAGGAGAAAGGTTTATTTTTGTATGCACACAGGAGCTTCACAGAAAAGAAGTGAAAGTCCAAAGTAGTGACTAGGTTTGAGAACTTACATATCATATTAACAAAGGCTGATAAACTGTGGAAACATGACAAGACAAAGCAAAGGGATTTGGGCTTACAGGGATGGTAAATTGTGGGAAGGCAAATATATGGGGAAAACTTATGGAAGACAAAGGTTATTTTAGTAATGTTTGTTATTGAGACTCAAATAGGATCCCTCTCCAGTGATGCACTGTTTTCAGTAAGACATCCGCCTCTTCCTAATACGGGAGAAAAGAGCAGAAACACCTTCACAAAGAAAAATTTATGCTCTGCTTTTAGGCAGAAAAAGGGAAAGAAGATAGTTCCTCCCATAGCTGCTGTTCCTTAACTGCCTTTAGCTCGAAGTAATCCTTATGTCAAAGTGGCATCTTTGGGTATAGAATATTCTGATCCCCTTCAACTCTAAATGTGTTCTAAAAAAAGAAAGGAGTAACTTCATTTTCCTTGGTAATAAATTCAAGATTTGATATAAAAATTTGCATCTATTAAGGAAACCTGATGTCAAATACTAAAACAAATCCTATATGTTTTATTTTTTTATTTCAAATTAAAACTTTATATTATTGTTTGTTAATTCTTTTTTATTTGCCAATCATGTCAGCTTAAAAATGTCATACGTTAATATCCCAAATATTAACTATGTTTTCAATCTTCATTCACTTGGAATTTTTTAAATGTGACATCTGAGTCTTCATTTAAATAACTGATGATTATGACTTATTACACAGAACCCAATCCTGACTCTCTCTATGGTAATATAAAGAACCTTCCAAAGAGGATGTGGAAAGAGTTAAACAAACAAAAACCCAAAGCAAAACAAACATATCCAAGCAGGATTTGAGAGATCATACACAGGATACAAAGTGAAAAGAGCCAGACAGGGCCAGTGTGAACAAGAGGTGTAAGTATTACTGGAAGGAAGTGATTTTACTCTGTCATACAGTTACATAGTCAGTAGATCATTGTGAGTAATTGTGTGGACCCTGAAGATAAAATTCCTAAGTTTAAATTCTGACTACCCAAAATAACAGCTGTGACATTGCACAAGACAGTTAATCTCTGGGTCTCTATTTCTGCACCTGTAAAATGGAAATAATAAGTGTGACTTTCAAGATTGGTCAGAAGACTGAGTTAGTTAATAAGTCTAAAAAACCTTAGAATACAGCCTGTTATATGGGCATTATTTAATATATGTTAACCACATCATTAACAAGGGAAAACCTTTCTTCTGAATTGAACAATGAATTCTCTTCTGTAGTTTCTCAGATCAGAGTAGAGACATGAATTCATGACAGAAGACATTGCTGAAAATGGAATCTATTTATGTACTGACCACCTTACTCGGAAATAACACCCTGGATGGAACAGATAGAGGGTCGTTATTTGCCTATCTAAGCAAGGACAACTTTGTAGAAGCCCCTGCTGAATTTTAGAGATATTCACAACAGAAACATGTACAAGAGAGTTCCTATTCAAAGACAGAAAGCATGCAGGGAATGTCTATGGCAGAGAGATTCGCCACAGAAATGTGGGAAGCGTGCAGAGGTAGTTTCATCCCATCATAGTTTCCCTGGAATGACTGAAAAGATACGAGCCATTATGCAGTTGTTCTAAATGCTGGCCAAGCAGCAGCTCCTTTGCAGGATGGAGGTGGGGGAGTGGGGATGATTTCGATACTTTTTTAAGGAACTGGATCTCTGGTAAAAAATGTAGTTTTTCCAGCAGTTTTACTGATGCCATAATAGATCGTGAACAATATAAAAGGATACCATTGTGAAAAGTTATTTTACCAGGTAGGAAACTTGCAAGAGGATTTATATTTCAAAATGACAGTGTCCTAAAACTCACATTAAAAAAAATGTCTTGAAGAGAACAGGTCCAGAATTGTAACCTATGGAACTATATTGCTCAGAACCTTAGCCAAAAAAAAAAAAAAAAAAAAGGATTTTAAAGATGTCTGGGACTTTTATTCCTCAGTAGAACTTTGTACACAGAACAAGATGTTAAAGTGTTGTAGATGAAGGTGTTCATTTCAGACTACCAAAGTCTTCCAGTTTTGTTTTATTTTTCAATGTGTGCTACTCCACTATTCCTTTTCAGCAACTAAACAATTTCATGCCTATATTTTATTAGGATCATTTTTTTAAATACTTTATAGTATCTTAGCATCAAATACTAATGCTATATAGGTACGTTTGCTCCTCAGATACTCAAGTTTTTTAATGTTATAAAACCAAAAATTTCAAGTATGTACTTTTGAAAAGTCACAGTATTTAGACACTAATGCAAGTTTTAGTTATTCTATATTTTTTGTATGACTATTATTTGTACTTTTAGAAACATATCTTTAAAGATTCAAAATTAATTTATATCCTAAATATATTTTTTGTATTCTCTTCTTTTCATAAAAGTTAAAAGTCAGGTTAAATATTTTTATGATAAAATAAATGTAATTTTTCATTGCCCATTTAAAAAACTCTACATTTATCAATTTTTTCTTCAGGATTTTGTAATCTGTCATCACAGTTTGTTCAGTAAATTTACACTAAAGTTCAGGCCTAGTGGACACCTATTCAATTATTTAAGCATTTTTATAACTGATCAATCGTAGGGAAAATTAAAGAGAAGTTTGGTCAAACAGCAAACATCCTGCAGCGCTTATTTGCTTATTTTTCTATCGTCTCCTGATTTCTTTATCCTGGACCTTCCTCCCTGTTCTCACTTCACACAAATGTGGTGTAAGAGAAAAACCCGGTACTTCCTTATTTAGTTATTCGAGGTTATTTTATAGCTGTAAACTAGGATGCCAAGTTGCTACCAGAGGTGTTTCTTTGTTTGTTTGCTTTCAAGTAGACTCAGATTAGGATCTCTGTTAACAACATAATTAAAAATTGAAGAAAGCATGGTTATTACATGCAGTGGTAGAGGTGTGAGTGATTGCAGGTAGCAGAGGAGAGAAGATAGTTGCCTCTAAAGAAAGTATTTGGAAATGTCCTTCGTGACAGTTTCCCAGATACGTAAACTCTCCACCTCACTTTTCCAGATATAAATTTTGAGAAAATAAGGAAGCAAATGAAAGTAAGAAGAAAAATAAATTGGGGTATTTATGTGTGTGCATTTATTTATTTCTATTTCTCATATATAATATATGAGAAATTGCAAATAAAATGGAAGTTGGTCTTCTGCCTTTGTTTTTCTTATGTCACAAGTTCTGACTCATAGCTACTGAGGCTGCTACTCCCTGATGTATGTTAGTGTGTGGTAAATTGAGACGTGACAGATAAAATTTTAACCAAGCTGTCAGATATAATATCATATGATCAGATCATTTGTACTTTCATGCTATCAATTCTGTTTCTAAAACTAAACAACAGAAAACAGACGTTTTTCATAATTTTTCACATTTTATATCTGGTTCTTGTTTTTTCATAATTTCTCACATTTTATATCTGGTTGTTTTATTTTCTTCTTCATAACCCATGACATTTTTCTTATTTCTTCTTTGATGATACAAGCAAATTCTAATATAATGTTTAGAAGATTTTTACCTGCGTATGAATGCATATGCTCTTCCAAAGACAGACTCATTCATAAGAATGTGTGGCAAGTCAGCATTTTCAGGATGTGCCAATATATTAATATTCATAAAAAGATAAAAGCTATGTGTGCATGTTCTTTTTTGAGTGATATTGTGTTTACTTCGTGGTTGAATGAAATGAGATGCTCTGTCTAGGAGCTCAATTTCAATGAACATATTTCCAGAAAATGGGCACTGGGTTTTAAGTCTACTTTTAGGAGGCATTAGAACATTGTTACTTAAAGTGTAGTCTGTGTAGAAGCAGCACCGACATTGCCTGGGAACCTCTAGAAATGCAGAATTTTAATTCCAGCAAAAATCTACTGGCTCATAACGTCACTTGAAGGCCTCTAGGTGATTCAGATGTACATTAAAATTTGGCATTTTTTTTAGAGTACATAGTATGGCTCTGAATGTAACATTTACCAAATGTGCATAATGACAAGTAGATACAAATTCAGGAGAGACATAATCCATGAAAATCAGATCAGAGTGGCAAAATGGTGAAATATGTTGAATAATGTCAAGGAAAATGAAACCTTTGATGAACTCCAGCATAAAATATTGACAATATTCTAGAATGATTTTAAGCTATCATATTTGAAGAAGCTTTGAGATGTATCTTAGTTGTAATAAAACAATATAACAGTGTTTCCATGATAGTTTTAGATATAAATAAGCATCCTTAAATTCTATGGATGACTCTTTCTGTCTTAAATACTGTGCTATTTTACTTGCTGTCATTAATCAACTTCATTAGATAATATCATAATGAGAACATAGGTGAAGCTACAAGAAAGATGTTGCAGAGAAGAATTTGTATATTTTCTAGAAATGACAGATATATATGTGTATATTTATATATTTGTTGCTTATAGCAGAGCATTTTTTTTTATTTTACCAAATTATTGTTTGTGTATGTGTGCGTGTGCATGCACTCACATACTCAAATCTTTAAAGGTCAGTGTTCAACGAGGTTTCAGTCAGATTCCATGTAGTAAAGGTACTGAATTGACAAATACCTTCTTCAGAATTCCCTTACAGAATAAATAAAATAAGCATTAAACTTAAAAGTAAAAAGGTGTCCTACTTTTTTGGAATTTTCATTTGCATATACCTGTTCAAACTTCTGTAGAAAAGAACCTTTTCAAGAGTCATGTTATGAATTTAAAGCCAGATCGAAACTGGGTCATGTCTGTTGCCCAGTGCCTGATTTTCCATTCTGTACATTTCTGTTGACCTTTGATTTTCTTAACCTTCTTGTTTCAGGTCCTGTTGACCATTTTCCTGCTCATTATCATGAGTATGAGTGGTCAGAAAGGGCAGATGAAACAAAAATAAATCAATGACTTTCTTTGCAAAAATATCTGAAAAAAGATTTCATGGAGGAGACAAGACTCACTGGAATCTTGCTACAACAATATTTATCATAGAGCAGAATTCATGGTAAAGCTGACCAGCCTTGGAGTCCCGCTCCAGGCTGATGAAAGAAATGTTTACCTAGTGTATTTGCTCAATACAAGTTTCATTTATGTTTCTACCTTTTTTATAGCCTACAACATAGATAACCGGAAAAATCTTTCTGTTGTTGCAGTTTTGTATTTTTTTCCTGAGCCAAGACATTTTCAAAGGGGTATTGCAATTATATAAATCATTAGAATTGCCCATAAATGTAAGGAATTCTATAGTATCTCAATAACAGCTATCTTTAGTTGATACATTTTTGCAGGCCATTCAGAAGCTATTTAGTAGTTTAGTGTCATTACCACTACTAGTAATGCTACAACTCTGTGTGTGTGTGTGTGTGTGTGTGTTTCAGTGTGAATCTCATTGTTTTCTGTGTTCTTCTTTTACTCTAAATAAACCTCCATATCTAGTATGCTGTGAAAAGTGTAATTGCTTCATAAAATGTAGGGGAAAATTACTATTGCCAGTAGATGATGTCTATGAGGAAACAGAAGTCTTTTGCTGATTCACTAGTCACCAAATACGGTTTATTTAGCAGTTGTTTAATGGTTCACATAAATCGAAGACATTCGGCTCTGTTTATAACAAGAAAATCAAGGTGTTGTTACTTTCAATGGCCAAAACAGCAGTTACTTTTGTACCCGCCTAATTTAGTGCACTGAGGCAATCATATGAACTCACTCAAAGGCCCTGCAGTGATTCCTTGCAGCGTTTCCTAGGGAGAATCTGGCTGAGTGTTTAGTGTTGGCATGTTGAACTTCAACTCAAGCCCAGTTAAGGCTTTGTCATTTTTAATATGTAGTTGATCACCAGGTGGTATCCATCCTTCCTATTAGGGTTTTGTGTTGCTTCAAAGGTACTAACTTGCCCAGTGTCCGTTCTAGTATAAAGAGGTTATATGGGTGGCAGATGTTAGGAGGTAAGAGCTGAGGCTGAAAAATGGAAAGACAGATCCTTGTACCATATGGTATTTGGACCTGTGATGTTGACATCCTTCATGCTGGGCTTCAACCTGCTGAGCTAACCAGGCCCTGAGGCTGTGCCAAGTGGCAGAAGAGTTCTTCACCAGGAAGACGTAGCAACTGTCATGTGGCCAGTCTGCTTGACCTCAGAAGATGGCCCACTAAAGTAAAAATAAGCACACAGTGACCGACTGATTAAATGGTTAAAGGAATGGTTTTGTGGTAAGGGTCAGTTAGCTGATTATTATAAGAATTGGACTTTACCTTAGCAATATACAGTATTGAAAAACTTACTTGTATTCACTAAGGACAACCTAGGGTCAAGTGAATAAGTATTCTATCATCGAGGCAAAGCAGGTGAGATCATGCTCATAGTTAGGATTTACTGAAAACAGACAAATACAGTTCCTCTATGCATGACTGATGGCTAGCTGGCATGCATGGCACAGTCATACTGGTTAATAAAATATTAAAACACGTATACTCATTTTAAATAGATGCTATCCAGTGCCCTCACAGGACCTCTCAAATAATCTCATGCTGGCTCAGACACAGGTGGGCAGAGCGAGAGGTTACCCTGAGACTCCTCCACCTATTGGCCTGTCAGTCAGCCTGTGATGTCTCTCATTTGCCACTCTTGTCTCCATCCCATTCTCTTTCTCCCACAGCCAGAGTTCATGGATCACCTACAGATGGCCAGGATTCCCCTCCAGTTGCCTATTCAGGGCTGCTGGTAAAAGCTATAGCCTGCACAGTATATTCCACCTGTTGTTAAATATCTGGGTATCACCCTGACTGTAAGAGCTGTTTTAGTATTGGCATAGCATGACTTCAAAATCTTGACGTCTCATGTGATTTTCTTCCCTTTTCCTCAAGATACTTCCATAGTGTACTACACAAAAAAAGGCAGATTGAGACAGAAAAAGATACATAATTAGACTTCATTGCTTTGTCTGTGATTGTATCACAATATAGTACAGAAATAAAGAAACCAGGTTTCGGAGACAGAAGAGATCTAAATTCAAATAATAACATTACAACTCTGTGACCTTGAAGAAAGTATTTAACCTCTGCAATCTTCCATTTCCTCATCTATATAATAGCAATTATAATACCTAACTCATGATGTTATTGTGAAGATTTAATAAGATAATGGACATTATGTGCTCACCACAGAGCCTGGAACATAGGAAGTACTCAATAAACAGCAATTATCCTATTAATGCTACTTTTACAGAATGCAATAGAGGACAGTTTGTTTTCATTAAAAGTGTATCATAAAATCGTTTTCAGAGTTAATGTCATTTTGAATGCCATAAGAAATTAAATTTTGAAGAATGTTTGTCATCAACAACATTCACTTTGTGTCTGAAATATAAAATGCATATAATTTACCAATGACTCAGGACTGGTTTATTTAAGAATGCTTGTATCATCCTATAGCTTTTAAATTGGGCTGTTTAACGTCCTGTCTTCCTCTCAAGTGTAAATTGGCTTATATAAAAATCACCGTGTCTTGCACTATGATTCTTCCAGTGAAAGATGATTAACTCTACATGCTCTAACTGATCCTCTCACTATAATACTACTTTTATGCTAATCAAGTCTCTCCCATATTTATTGTGTCTTCTCTCATCTCTATTTTTTTCTCATCCACTCAATCCAGAAAAATATCAGAATTATTTTTCCAAGTAAAATAACCAATGAACAACTTCTTTTGTTTTGATAAATGTGCCAGATCTTTCTACACATTGTCTCCATATACTGCAGTGAATCTGGATCATTTGACCAACAGTCACGGAGCAAACTTCTCCCTAAATCACACAGATATTTTGTTTTGTTTTGTTTTTAGGCCAGTATCTATAATTTAATGTTGTCTTAAGGGAGATCTATAAAATAAAAAAGCTTGTTTTCCAGTTTTTGTGGAGTTGATTTCCTCTTTTTAAAATTATAGTAATAAGCTAATTTGACCAGAAATAACACTTTTTGTGGACCTCAAAGTATCCCTATTCTCATTGTTTCTTAATCTGAGAACAAGAAAGGATGGAGACATTGTGTTTACTAATTTGGGTTTCTTTTATACTTAGTCATCAAATGTTGGTTTCTTACTTTTTTCTTTTTTTCTTTTCTTTTTTTTTTTTTTTTTGCAGAAAGCTAAATAGTGTCTTTCAAGGACTTTGGTAATGATTTATATATTATACTGATAATTCATTTGACTATTATCACTTGGCCATCATACCACCAAAACCCTTTCTTCCACTAACCAGCTGACATTAACATGCCATTGGTTTTTAAGCCTTAACTGGAGACCTGCATCTAACGTTTTATTATTTTAGCCTATAGAGGAAAAGGATGGATAAAGAACCCTCTTTCTTTTACAGGTTTCTTAAAAACAACAACAACAAAAATACCTCTTTTTTTTTTTTTTTTTTTTTGAGACGGAGTCTTGCTCTGTCGCCCAGGCTGGAGTGCAGTGGCCAGATCTCAGCTCACTGCAAGCTCCGCCTCCCGGGTTCACGCTATTCTCCTGCCTCAGCCTCCCGAGTAGCTGGGACTACAGGAGCCCGCCACCTCGCCCGGCTAGTTTTTTGGATTTTTTAGTAGAGATGGGGTTTCACCGTGTTAGCCAGGATGGTCTCGATCTCCTGACCTCGTGATCCGCCCGTCTCGGCCTCCCAAAGTGCTGGGATTACAGGCTTGAGCCACCGCGCCCGGCCAAAAATACCTCTTAAGAGTGGCCAATAGCAATATCTCTGTGTGCACAGTTTGGCTCAGAGGCAATCTCTAACACATTTGTGGAATCAAAGATCAAATGACTCATCTGTCTGACAAGTGGACGAGCCAGTTGGCTGCTCCTACTCAATGTCCCTTTCTAGCAGTAAGACCCCTTTCCTCTGAGAGTTGTGTAGAACTATCTGATTTTGGCTTGTCGTTTCCTGTCAGGCATTAGTCTTTTAACATGCCTCCTCCCACGGAGTTATCTCTGCTTCTAATTGGGTAGGCTCTCCAAGCTGCCCTGAACTTCAAAATTGCAATTAGGAGCTATCACCCAGTTAGAATAAGTAAAGTAGCCCCAGAGAACAAGAGGAAAAAGCTTTGCTTTCAGAGATGAAATACTTATCTTCTATTCTGTATTTCTGAGAAAAGATACAAGTGGAACATTTCATCTTTGGCTTCCTAAGTTTTTCTTAAATCAGCAAATTGAGTAAATCTTTTCCTTACTGAGAAGTTTTAAATAATGACTGGAACATGTGTTTTGTATCTTAAGGACTCAATAAGATTTCTAAAAATTGAAAATTGAAGAGCATCTTCTTTATGATTCATTGATTAAACATGTGTTTATTCATTTAAAAGTCAGAGAGCCAACTTTACAAGTCAGCAAATTGCCACCCAAGAAGTGTGATATGAGTATCAATCAACAAATTATCCTTCTCTCAAACAAAAGTACTTTTATTATTTTCACAGAGAGCTTGTAATTTCAATCTCTGACTGATTCATTGTTCTTATAAGAATCCTGTTTCATACACATATATCACCCATGAAAGAACCTAGTGTATCAACTTGGCTAGCAAAGAACAGAGCTCTAAGTGATTTAAAAAAAAAAAAAAAAAAAAAAAAAATCTAGGTGCATTTTAACCTAGGTCGAAGTGGAGGAGGGGGGCGAAGGAGAAAATAAATTTTTGGACCTTTTAACGAGGAGAGTGTGAGGGTAATCCAGCAATTCAGAAATATGAAGAATGTATGGAGAGGAATAAAGAAGCATTTAAAACACCTAAAAGAGCACTGATTTTTAATCATCCAGGCTGAGTTCCTTCTGTTAACATAGGGTTTGATGAGAGGCAATGCTGCAAAGACAATTGCTTATAAAACAGTGATTTCATTTATTTTCTAATCTATTTGCTTTTGTAATGAAAGGTCAGAAAGCACCACACTCCATATGCCTAATACATCTCTTATTTCTAAGGCTATAATTAATGACAATAATATTTTGCCTACGTCCACACAATTTTTATTTGCCAACTTTGTCTATATTCTAAGTGTTTACAGTTGCAGTGCAGGAAAATGTTATGACTTAACCTATACTTTTTAGATTCAGGTGCCAACTTGCTGTTAAACTGATAAAAATCACTTGATACATTCTGAAGTTAGCAGAAAACATACATACACACACACACACACACACACGAGGCTATTTTAACATGACAATATTTTCTGACATGATCTAAACTCCTTCAGTAAAAGGACCTTAACTAGACTCCATTGTTTCTATGCATACTAATACGTACCATTGGTACTTTGGTCATAGCAGGTGTTCTTTATTTCAGGCGAGCAGGCATGTTTTTCACCTATTAAATACATACGTAAAACTCTACGTTAGATGCAAAAAAAGTTCCTACACTGAGTCTTCAAAAGAGAAAGGATTTTTAAATCCTAAAACAGTTATCAAAGCTACAAAAATTCCTTCCCCAGGGCTTTAAAAATTAGATGTCAGAGATGGCGAAAGGGTACTGCAGCTGGACAAAATCAATCATCTTTACATCTCTTGCAGTTTGTGAATCTTCACAACATCCATTTGAAATATGTAAACACAAAAGCCATTACTGGAACCTATTTTACAGAGAAATTATTTGATTTGAGTGAGTTACTATTGGTATTGAGTGCCCATGAATCTTTAGAGGTTCTTATTTATATTCTTGCATCCTCAAGTGTAATCATACAGATTAACAAATGATTCAATTAATTTTGTTTTATTTGGAAGTTGAAACTCATAAATCCAATTTTAATTTTATTTGAAATACTATAAATTTGTTTTATTTAATGCACTTACATATAAGTTTGTCAGGTGAAATAGCTCAGATATAAAATAAGGTGTATTTGAAAATAAGAACAAGATTTTATGAAATAAACACAGTTCTAGGAAAGTTGTATTGCTTCTATAAAGATATTATGTGATTCGATATTATATTTAATAATAAGCTGAAGTATGATATTAACTATCTTTATATTATATGCTAATTTTCCCAAATAACATTGAGTAAATGATGTTGCTCACCTTCTTGATAGTCTTATAAATGGTCTAGATTGCTGTAACTATTTGGAATTCTCAGTTATGGTAATTATAATAGATATTATAATGCAACAATTTTTTCATACTCTTATAATAACTACATAAAAATTACCTTTCTACCTTAAAATACTAAAGGTGATAGTTTGTCTGTAATACATACAAGAAAATAGATCCAATTGTGTGTGAAAAGCATTCTTAATAAAAGAAGGCAAGATGTGGTAGCTCACGCCTGTAATTCCAGTGTTTTGGGAGGTAAATTCAGGCAGATTGCTTGAGTTCCAGAGTTTGAGAGCAGCCTGGGCAATGTGGCAAAATTCTATCTCTGAATCTGCCACCCCCCCTCCCCCCACCCCTGCTCACAATAAATAAATAAATAAATAAATAAATAAATAAATAAATATAGCCAAGCATCATGGGAGGCTGATGTGGGAGGTTTGCTTTGGCCCAGGAGGTGAAGGCTGCAGGAGCCATGATCATGCCACTGTACCCCAGCCCAGGCAACAGAACAAGACCCTGTCTCAAAAAAAAAAAAAACATGTAAAAGAACATACTTGAAATCAGATTAATGGTACTCTATAAATCTTAATATATAACTTAGTTATAATAACACTAAAAATTTGTTTTTAAATAATTCCAAGAAAGTTAATTTTTAAGGCATTTGTTACAAATTCTTAGAAATCATAGGATCTTCAATTTCATAAGGAGAAAGATTGCACAGGAATAAATATTTAAAAGATGCTAGGTATAGGGGCTCATGCTTGTAATTCCCCGCACTGACAGGCTGACAGGAGGACTGCTGAAACCCAGGAGTTTGAGACCAGCCTGGGCAACATAGTGAAACCAACATGTACAGGCATGTTGTACAGGCAACATGTCAGTACAAAAACTAAAAGAATTAGCCAGGTTTGATGACACAAGTCTGTGGTCCTAGGTACTTGGGAAGCTGAGGCGAGAGGTTACCTTGAACCAGAGAGGTCAAGGCTGCAGTGATCTGTTTTCGTACCAGAAGAAGTAATCAATTACTTCAATAGAAGTAATCCTCATATCCCTCAGTGTTTTGGAATTACTAGTAGGCTTTACTAAAAATGTTCAAGTCATTTTAAAAATACAATTAAAACTCTGTTTTTAAATTAACTAGGTAGCAGTAATCAGAGGAAATGCAAAACTGCATAATTTTCTGAATATCAAGGACATCTTATGCTTTACGTATCGAATTTGGTGGTAGCTTTACATAACAAAGTATTTTTGACCTGATTTTATATCAACTAGGAATCAATATGTTTTTATTGCTACATTATGCTACCCAATGTTATAAAATAGAGTGGGAAAAAATAAATGTAAGTCCTTGGGCCTCAAGAGATATGTTCAACCATGCATATATGATACAGTTCATAAACTATACAATGAGGTATGTATCCAAAAAAGTGTGATATAGACAATGTCTGTACAAGTTCATTGAGCAACATGGGAGCAATGACATCCACAAAAAACTCCCCTTTGCCTAGTGTGTCCCAACCATGATTTCATTTGTTCCTATCATTATAGTGTCGGGCAGAAAGTATTATTAATCCCTATTTTTCAAATGTGAAAGAAGAGTCTTGGTGAGGTTAAGTACTTTATGTGAGTTTAGACAAGCAAATAGCTGTTGAAACTCAGATTCAAGTCTTTGGTCTCTAAACCTTAACATGCTTTTCACTGTATCATGTTGTTTTTCACGAAGAAAACTTTATGGAGACACTAGGGTTTGAGATTAACCTTGAAGGATTTTCTTAGGCAAAGAACAAAGAGGTTTCTTGTCTAGATGATGGTATTGCATAAAGAAAGATCCAGGAATGGGAATATATTTGGTGTATTTTGGGGAGGTGAAAGATGGCAGTGAATGAAGTAGTGTATAAATACTAAAAATTAATTGTAAATAATACTCATGAAGCTTCAATTAGATTATTGAATCAGGCTAAGGAGTTTGGTTTTGTTGTAACCAGAAATTGAAGACCATTTTAATTTTGAGAGTATTCATGAGATGAAAGGAATTTCTGTAGGACCTGGTCTGAGAATGCATTAATGGTGGAAAAGAGTAACTTCTGGCATGTCAGAGGAAGTAGAAATTAGCCAGGAGTTAAAATGCAGTGTGCATTCCTTCAACAATGGTATACCAAGCACTAATTCTGTGTCATGAAACCTGTTAGGTGTTTGCATTGGTGAGATAGATGGGAAATAATCAGTGACATCAGATATCTCATAATCTTATTTTGAAGAAAAATACTTAGAAATAATAATCATGAACAAATCTATAATCTGCCACAGAATTTGGAGAAGTTGTAGGAAAAGAAAGGACAGTATATAGTTGAAGGATAATCATGTGTTTGCCAGGCAGAGGATTGAGGGGATTTTATGAAAAAACGTGTGTGAAATGTGTCCAATCATGTCCATGGAATGCTGTGAGGAATAACAAAAATAATGGTGTGAATAGAATATAAGAGGCCTGAGAAAGAATGGTGGAAAATGTTCTCAGAGAGAGGCATTCTGGTCAGTCTTTGGAGGACTTTGCATGCCTCTGGCCTCACTGTGGCCGGGACCACAGAGGCCCTGGAGAGAAGTTCGGCAGAATGTTAGAAGCAGAGGCTAGTGTGAAATGGGAATAGGCATGCAGCAGGTGCTGTCTATGTTTTGAAGAAGTTTAATAGTAATTTTTTTTTTCAGTAGGCAAAAAGGAATACTGCTTGAAGGAAAGTTTAAAAAGCAAAAGTAACTTTTTTTCTTGGGTATAAGTTAAGAAAATTGAGTGAGATTGCAGGCACGGGACTTTGAAATATTGGGAAAATAAATGGGAAATAAAACCAAGAAACAATTCTAGATAGAACAAGACCCAAAAGGTGGGATATAATATAGTGTAAGGTAGAGAGATTAGCTGTGGGGAAGGAGCAGTCATGCTGTTTCTGCTAAGATATGACAATGTGGGGACAAGTGCAGTTATTTGACTGTGTCTGCCATTAGAGTAGAAGAAAAATTTCCCTCTCCACAAAACATGCTATCTCAATTTTCTTTAATCAGAAGATACATTTGATGGAACTTATGTCCTTTATTATCCCCTATTAATGTACACAGTAAGATATTTACTCTATACTTAAAAATAATTTAAACATTCAGAAGTATACAGGTGAATCCCACTATCCTTGCATTATCCTGGAAGCATTATTTGTAAAATAAGATTTAGTGTAAGAAATGAAACCTATTTCAGCTAATTGGTCAAGGCTTATACATAATTTAAAAGTAAAAATACTAGCCTCATGGGTTGATATAATTTAGGTCACCCAATGATGGAGTTT
This sequence comes from Trachypithecus francoisi, assembly GCF_009764315.1. Taxonomy (NCBI): domain Eukaryota; kingdom Metazoa; phylum Chordata; class Mammalia; order Primates; family Cercopithecidae; genus Trachypithecus; species Trachypithecus francoisi. The sequence goes on from NW_022681458.1 coordinate 101,832,803, forward strand.
TTCTTTTTAAGTTGTTACATTTTCAATTTTGCTATCTTGCTTAGGTCACCTACATTTAGATTTAAGGGACAGGGAATGTTTTCTGAATGTTCATGTTGCTGAAAGGTGAGGTGACATTCTCTCAAGGACTACCATGCTTGTTAAAAATTGTTAGTGTCTTTGTATAATTTTGAAATTTGTCCTACGCTACCTGGTCACCTCACCCCTATCCCAGGTCCCTCCCAACTCCTTATGATTCAGTCACTACAGAGGTAATGCCAGGTTTACCAGAGAGCCTCCAGTCATGCTCCTTTTTGTGCCTCATTTATAATCTCTGGCTGTGAAATGTTCAAATGCCTGAAAGTCTTCATGAAATTAATCATTTAATTTAAGGCAACATTGCCATATTCTCAGGAATTCATGAAGCCCCCATTATCCCATGCTTCTCACCCTGGTGGATGGGTAGAAGCAGTAATCAGAGTGGCTTTTCTGTCCATTTACAGGATGAACAGAATGTGTAAGGAGCTTCATGGGATACAAATATTTTCACTGCACAAATGATCATTGGAAATTAGAATAGAGTAATCCCCAAAGTAACAGTACATGAAATATCCATATTGCCTGGCTTTTGAGAGAATTTTGTTTGAGGCAGGCATTGCTATTTCTCAGACAGCCCTGTCTCCCCATTTTCCAGAAAGAACAACAAAATACTGATTTTAGCAGTTTTCCAACTGAAATATCCTAGCACTGTTCAAAGAGGTCTGAAATATTTATTCCCTCAACTGTGAGGCTAATTACCAGGGCCTCGGGCCACCTCTAAAAATATTCTTTGCTATTTACTCCAGTGTACCTTGCAAATATTATGATTGTCTTAACGTGTATTGACATGAAAATTTGAGAAGGACTGGTTAAGGTACAGTTCATCCAGCCATGATCCAACTGTCTCATGAGTTACCCAACAGTCCTGGCAACCAAGACAAGAGTATATCAAAGATGATAAAGACTATAGTAGCTAGTCTATAAAGAAACCAACTAACTCTTTAGTTCTCCCAGACTAATTTCTCTCTTGTCCCTAAACTTTACCACTAGGAATAATCTAATAACTCTATACATTGCCTTTGCAAAATAAACACACTTTTTCCTGTTTTCTCAAAATTTATAAGTAGCTGAACCTTTCTTCTGGCCACCAGATGTGTATTTTACTCCTGCTATCATTTATCATGTTCCTCAGTTACCTGGCAATCTTAACGGTGAAAAATCATACTTCCATTTGAGTCAACACATGAATCACTTTTTAAAGAATCTTGCTGCTGAGTCATTTTTTGTTTTCTAACTGATACTTCTAAGATCTCTCAGTTTTATGAAGTGTTTTCTCTGTGGATAACTTTTAGAACTTTTACAGAAAGGTCTAAATATAACTGGCCTAAACATTTCTTGGAAATTTATGCAAAGATGCATGTTTTAGAAGTTTTATGAATCAGCCAAGTAATTTTAAAAAGCTACTTTATGATGTTGGTCATAGAAGTTTATAGCTTTTTAATATTAATTTATGTGTCTTTAAAATTCATTTTTAAATGCATTTATGTTAACATTGTAAACATAAGATTAAATAGCTAGAGAGGCTCAGTGAAAACTCTTTCACTTACTCATTCCTGTAATTTGTATTCAAATTTGTATATTTGTACTTTGTTAATATATATGCACACGTGTATATAAAAATATATTTGAAAATAAAGATATATTTTTAAAATATTGATACTCAAGTTACATCAGCATGTTACAGAAAATGAGTTGTGCATTTGGGGTGACAGGTGTTTGACATTTAATAGCCTTGTTTAGTAGTAATTATGTAAATGCACATGAAATTTACAGAGAGATCTGTTAATTCAGCTAGCGAAGCTACAGCATGAAAATTTGTTTATATCTCCTAAAACGCAAAAGGTTAAGAGAAAGCTGTTTTAGCATCAAACAAAATGATTTACACCTATAATTCCTATTTGATAAAGTATTGCAAAATTATATTTAACTTTTGACAAGTCTAGTTTGTTTTTTCACTTGTATGATATTTTTGTTTTCTTTTGTTTATTTTCTAATTTTATCACATTGCAATCATCTGCAATTCTCATAATTTTGCATATCCTAAAATATGTTAGATTGGCCTTTTAATTATTATTATTTTTTTTACCTCAACTAAGTAGAGAAAGTAAAACATGAAAATTTTGAACTTTTTTTTTTTTTTTTTCCAGGAGGAGGAAAGGGGCTTACAACAGAAAAGACAGTTTTGAGATATAACTATTTACCAAAAAGCAACTTACCTTCTTAGAACATTTTTTACTTAACTATGATAACACCAAACACTTATTAAGTGTTTGCCAGACAGTGTTTAAGAGCTTTTGATAGAATCCTCACCACAGCCCTGTGAGACACAGACATGATATACAGCTTCCCCAGGCCATTCAGCTCATGAATAGTGGGGCCAGCATTTAGACCCAGGAATCTGGCTCCACAGTCTGTTAAGCACTCTGCTATGCTGCATTTATTTATGTAACTAATGTGTGTTGAATTCCTACTCAGCCTGCATTGCAGTGCTCAGAGCTTTGTAGTGAATAACTGTTGACATTCACAACAGCCCTATGAGGTAGGCTCTTTTGATAGTTTCATTTTATACATGAGAAAACTAATAATTATTTGATTAAATCAATTAATGTCCCATGGACTCAGCAGAGTTCTGATTAAAACCTAAGTGTGTCTGACTATAGAATCAAGGCTGCGGCAATAATCTATGTCAGATTAATACATGATAGTAGTCATATTGGAATTATTACACTTTGGATTTGGGAAAGCTGGATAAGACGAAGAAGAATCATATTTCGATTTGGAAAGTGCTTGTAGAAGTATAGATAGGATTTGGGAATTGACAGCCGGACATTCAGATAAAATAACATGCAATTTGGATACTTGATAAAGATTTGGAATGGGTAAACTGAGAAAAGACTGTATGCTCTGATTTAAACTTATCTTTTTTTTTTTTTTTTTTTTTGAGACGGAGTCTCGCTCTGCCGCCCAGGCTGGAGTGCAGTGGCCGGATCTCAGCTCACTGCAAGCTCCGCCTCCCGGGTTCACGCCATTCTCCTGCCTCAGCCTCCCGAGTAGCTGGGACTACAGGCGCCCGCCACGTCGCCCGGCTAGTTTTTTTGTATTTTTAGTAGAGACGGGGTTTCACCATGTTAGCCAGGATGGTCTTGATCTTCTGACCTCGTGATCCGCCCGTCTCGGCCTCCCAAAGTGCTGGGATTACAGGCTTGAGCCACCGCGCCCGGCCGATTTAAACTTATCTTAAAAACACAAAGGGTGATTATACAAAGTAGTTATCACTGGTGTGTAAAAAAATGAGTATGTCCTTTTTTTCACTTCTTGTTCTTTAGCAAATTTTATTACATTGTAGTTGCTCAGTAAAAGATTTTTAAACAATAGAGGTCATACATAAATACATTTATAATTAAAGGTTCTTCATATTCTTAAAGAACAGACTAAAAATAATATAACCTTTAGATTGACATAACTTCACTTAAATTCCACTGAAACAGTTTTGTTCATGTTACCTGATGTAATTTTAACAAGAGACCTGCTGAGAACCATTATCCATAGTTTACAGCTGAAGAAATTGAGATTCAAGAAGTTTAAGTGCCTTGTCCAACTAATCTAGGGATATGAGATGAAACAATGACTCATATCAACCCTCAGATTTTAAATCCATACTATTTTAATGTTTGGGAAGAATATTTATGTTTCTAATGCATTATTTGAAAAAATACATATTTCCTTTTCTATGGGGCTTGTAAAAATTAGGTGTTTAATCACATAGGCTAACTTCAATGTCTCTGAGAACAAGAGCAGCACTCTTCTCTCACAGTATTTTCTGTAGCTTTGTTTTGTAAAACAATGCTAGTAATTACTTGTGCTTAACAGTTTTACCATTTAAAAAAGCTAACACATAATTCTATTCTTTTTTACATTTTTTTCAGGTCCTGAGGAGGTAGAAATCAAGTGCCCCTTGAATCACATTGCTTGCCTTGGTACCAACAAATGTGTTCATTTATCCCAGCTGTGCGATGGTGTCTTGGACTGCCCAGACGGGTATGACGAAGGAGTACATTGTCAGGGTGAGTCCATTCATGGAACAATGCAACTGAAATATTACATTTTGCGTAGTAATGAAAGTTCAAAGAAAACCTAGAACCTGCCTTTTCTTTCAACCATAAGCATATCAGTTATTAAGAAAGCATGAATTTTATTGCCAGACATTTAATATGCATTTCAAAGCTGCAAGTATTATGTTTGAGCAAAAAAACACCATTAGGTAACACAGACATGCACACACACATTTAGACTTTGAAGTTGGGCTCTTAAACAATTACATGTTTCATATAAAAAAGTACTTTTGATCAAAAGGCAAATGGGAAGTCTTTTTCACAGCAGATTGATATCACATGGTGTTATAAGCTTGTTTCTCTAAACCTTTGCTTAAAGTATTTGAAGGAATGCTTCGGCAACCAAGTATTTTAGGAAGAAATATCCATGGGAAATTTTTTCCTTCATAATCTTTCCATAATATTAGACTATTAACTTTCTTGTAATTTTCTGTCTTTTTAAAAATCAACATCTAAATGCCACAGTGGTAAAATATGACCTAGATATTAATGATAAGAGTGATAATAATTAAACTCTAAAAAGTAATAAAAAGTTAATTGCTACTGGCACATTCTAGTGGGGGTGGAGTAGGGGGAAATGAAACACGAGATGAAGAGAAATAACAGCAGAAGGAAAAATCAAGCATCCAGGTAAGGACCCAGATTTGAGAACAGAATCAAGGTATCAGTCAAGTGAATCAGACTGCAAGATGGAGCTGGGAAAGAAACAACTGTACTAGAAGTCTCTAACTCAGATTCTCATAGACTGAGTGTAACACAAAGGATATTGAAGCTAGGATTTCAATGAGAACCTGTCCTTCATTTGGGGGTGGGTAAGACCCTAATGAATAGAAGAAAGGATAGAAAACTGGAGATAACATATCTGGTTTCTGGGTAGCTTCACACAAACTAATTGCTGTCATGCGGGAAGAGGTCCCAGGTCACCAGAAATTCCAGTTGTTCAGGAGGCGTGCCATATGTGTATACATTTAAAGTGCTCAAAGTCAGATACTATTTTTTAAAACATTGTATCATCAATAACATGCCCAAGCAAAACCTGTCTGGGGGCGTGACAGGGCTTGTTGGCTGACAGTTTTCCAGGTCTGGGGTGAAGTAAGCTGAATTCAAGACCATAAATGGAGATATATATTAGAAAAAGCATAAATCTCAGAACAATAACCTGAAGATGTAAGAATGTTGAGAGACCACAGGTAGGCTGTGGAAATCAACTGGTCACTAGGTCTTTTCCCTCTTTCTAAAGGTCTTTTCCCTCTTTCTAAATGTCCAATTACTCTGACTCTGTGGATGAATTCTGACTGGAAATTTAAAGATCTTCAGAAGGTTGCTTCTTTGGCCTGAGTTTCCTTTCTTAGCATTAAAGTTACATAAACAATCAGCAGATTCTTAGTTGCAGTTATGAATGCATATGTAATAATAATGAATAAGAGATTTTATTTTTATGTAAAGGCTTTGTGATATTTTTCATGTAATTGTATACAAAAAAGTGATATGAAAAGAAAGTAGGCTGGGTGCGGTGGCTCACTCCTGTAATCCCAGCACTTTGGGAGGCCGAGGTGGGCAGATCACCCGTGGTCAGGAGTTTGAGACCAGCAGGCTAACATGGTGAAACCCCATCTCTACTAAAAATACAAAAAGTTAGCCAGGCATGGTGGCAGGCGACTATATTCTCAACCCAGGAGGCAGAGGTTGCTGTGAGTAGAGATTATGCCATTACACTCCAGCCTGGGTGACTGAGTGAAGCTCCATTCAAGAAAGAAAGAAAGAGAGAGAGAGAGAGAGAGAGAGAGAGGGAGGGAGTGAGGGGGAAAGGGAGGGAGGGAGGGAGGAAGGAAACTGAATTATAAAGTGTAATTTTCTTTTTGGTTATTAATTATATTTTCTAGAGACTAATTTTATTCAACTCAGTTATAATTCAGGCTTTTGGTTATATTGTTTTTGAATTTTCAGATAGATATGTATGACTAAGCTTTTAAAAGAACAAAATCATCACCTTTTCAAATATTTCTTCAGAGGTGATTACACAAACATGAGCAATGAAAATACATTCTATAAAATACAAGGCCTCTCAATCCAGAAAATTTCCACAGAAATGCACACAACTGTATAAAGAATGATGGAAGCAGTGAACAACTTTGACAAATAGAAACAAGATGGACTAAGATGTAGCAAAACGCTATTTTAAATTTGACATTCTTAAGATAATTTATTATGTTAATGAAACAGGAGTTCCCAGACTCCCCTTGCAGGATGTGCGACAGGGTTGTGGCTCATCTGTTTGGCTGCTGTGGGCTCAAACCCCTTCCAGGAATGGGAGCATGCAGACAGATAGGTGCCGGAGCTGGGGCCAGCACTTTTGGGCTCTGGCCCCACAGTAGCATCTACGGGTGGGTGCCTGCCACTCCCAAAGCATGTTATAATGCTCTTTTAGCTGTGCCATCTGCAGATGGCTTAAGTATTAACCAGCTCAGTGCCCTCTTAGCACCCAGGTTCCTGTCTGTGTCCAGGAAGAGTCAGGTCACACGGGGAAATTGAAGGATGGTAAATACAGAAGATTTTATTGTTGGATGGAGGTGGTTCTCAGTGGAATGGATGAGAAGCTAGGGGATGGTGTGGGGAGATGATCTTCCCTTGGAGTTTGGCTGTCCTGTGGCTGATCTTCTCTATGACCATCCCCAGCCGAACTTATCTCGACATTCAGATGCTCCTTCGCTTCTCTCCTTCTCTGCTGCACCGCTCTGTTGCTCTGCCGCTTTTCTGCATCTCTGTTCTTCTCTTTGTGGAGCCCGAGGTTTGGGGTTTTTATGGGTACAGGATAGGGAGGTGTGGCAGGCCAAAGGACAACATCTGAGTGTGAAAACAGGAATGCCTGTTCCCATTTAGGGCCGTGGGTTTCCAGGCTTGAGGGTGGGGCCTTTGCTGGGGAATTGCCCTCTTCTACCCAGGATTTCCCTGCCTCCTGTCAGTATTATATTATTAACATTTAAAGTGAGTATAAGCAAGAGAAGCCTTCTTTTTATTAACATCCCTGTTAAATTACATTTGTGGTGTCAAGTGGTAAGTTGTTTATTTACTTAGACAGAGTCTTGCTCTGTTGCCCAGGCTAGAGTGCAGTGGCATGATCTCAGCTTACAGCAACCTCCCCCTCCTAGGTTTAAATGATTCTCCCGCCTCAGCATCCCAAGTAGCTGGGATTATAGGCCTGTGCCACCAGCTAATTTTTGTATTTTTAGCATAGCCAGGGTTTCACCATGTTGGCCAGGCTGGTCTCAAACTCCTGATATAAAGTGATCCACCCAACTTGCCTCCCACAGTGCTGGTATTACAGGTGTGAGTGCCTGGCCCCCAAGTGATAATATATTTAAATATCCGTCGGAATGACAGTCTCTGTGGCAGCATCTGCTCTTATCCTGTTAAAAGAATATGGAAAGTTCTGAAGTCAATGAAAAAAAGAATTTTATCTTTCATGTCACTAGCAAAAGTGATTATTCAATCTATGTGATTGTTTTCTAGCAAACATTCTGAAGTTCTTTTAAATCTAAGAGGATAATGTGTGTGAAGATGTTACTAAAACTGATTGGAGAAAAAAACTCTCTGACATATGAAAAGCTCACCCCAAAGCATACAAATACATATACACATACTCATCTTTTCTCATAGTTTTTCTATTCTGAATATTTTCCTGTGTGATTCTTAGTATATGACATAATTAATTGGCATATTTGATCAGGAAACTACAAAAGAATAAGATCCCCTTATATATCACCCAACTCCTTAAAATAATGCATACTCAGACTTTTAAATTCCATTTGATTATTTTACCTTACTTTCCAGTTGGAATATAACTTTCCTAATATATGCAATTGCATTTTTTCTTAATCCACTCATAATCTATTGTCAGTAATTCTAATGTATTTAATTTAGATGGCAACTTCTGTTATTTAAAATTTTATGTAGCTGGTTGTTTACTTTTATATTTCTATCCATAAAACTAAACTCTTATGAGAAAGTGCTGAAAAAATCCTGGGAGTGATTTAGAACTTAGAGGCATTCTCAAAATGGACCAAGGTAAATAGTAGCCTTTATTATCTGTGATGATTCACCATGGGAAAATTAATACTTCTTCAACATTCTTGCTTAAATCTTATATGTATTCCAAATTTTCTAAAATGGAATTAATCTAGAGGTTTTTCAAGACTCCATTTTTTTTTTTTTTTTGTCTTCCAGACACGAAAAATGTATCTGTGCTGTTGTTTTGTTAAAAATCCTATTCCAGCTACTACTATGGAAAAAGGAAGGGAGGAAGGGAGGAAAGGAAGGGAGGGAAAGAGGGAGGAAAGGAAGGAAGGGAGGAAAAGAATGGAGGGAGGGAGGGAAGGAAGGAAGGAAGGAAAGAAGGAAGGAGGAAGGAAGGAAGGAAGGAAGGAAGGAAGGAAGGAAGGAAGGAAGGAATTTAGTGAAGCTATTGAAGAAGACAAATGAATTTTCAGCTCTTTTTAGTTTTTAATTTTACTTTATTTTATCAATTAATCTTGTCATAGCCTCATTTAAAAAATTTCATTAAAATATTGCCAATATTTTTCTAATTTAAAATCATACTATAGAGTGGAATTTCAGCACGCAGAATTCCAAAACAAAGGTAAGGAGAAGAGGTGCAATTGCAGTGTTCTAGTAAGTGTATCTGTCATCAACACTGAGCTTAAAGCACAGGGAGGGAAACCTGTGCTAAAGTGTCTTGAAACATCAATAAGCCTACAGCTAAGAAACAAAGAAGTGGAATTAGCCAGGAAGACCTAGGTTTGGGAGCTCAGAACACTTTTGATTAGTAAAGCTCTTACAATTTAAGAGTAGATCCTGCTGTATTTTCTCTGTGTTGAGCTGTGCTAAGGTGATCAGTCTCAAGCCTATCTCAGGTGTAAGGATTTCCTCTCAAAGAGATTAGTTTAAGTAACTGAGTTAGTTTAGTTAAAGGCTATGAACCTTAACACTAGCTGATTTCGGGGCCAAGCTTAATGCTTCCCAGAAGCAAAGCAACAATTTCTAGAAAGAATAGAACTTCTATAAGTGTTTCATCCTTTTAAAGGCTTATACCGATATTGTTTATATTGACAAATGACACCTACATGAAATTAGGTTTGTGCACTTATGGAAGACTGTTCTAAATATATATGTATATATGTGTATATATAAACATATATACACATGCATACTTGCACATATATATGTATGTATGTTCATTTTTCAGGGACTTAGTTTTATAAATTCTGTTTAATTAGAAATATGCTTTTGCACATTCATCTGACTTCTTAACACTGATTTATAAGGTATAATTGCTAAATTAATCATGCTAAAGAGACTTAGAATTCAAGTTTAAAAATGTTCAAATGCATTGACAGAAGGGGCAGCTAGCTAACTCAGTAAATACCTCTGGGGAAAGGATAACTAAGTAATTTGACTCTATGTTGTAGCTGAGAATTCAAAAGGTCATCTAAAATAGTTAATTGTTGAATGGAAGTTAATTCATTTGTAATAGGTTTACATCTTTGATGAATGTTAATATTATATTAAGTACATGTTCTCTTCCTCCAAACAGAATTATTGTTTAAGAATAACTATGGAAACAAAAAAAATTTGTAAATTTTTACAAATGGTGAAAACTGCCTACTAGTAGTTTAGAAATGATTACAGAAGGCTTTAAGTTAAAAGGAGATATTCTTCATTAAGACATCATTCCAGAGTCTATATCCGTCCCTCTTCCTAGACAGTAGTGGTTTCAAATGAAGTTACATTACTTCTATAATTTTTGATCACAGCTTTTCTGTAGTGAGATTCCTAGTATATTATGGATCTTTATTTGTTGCTGCAATATGCTCTATTTTCAGTTAATTTTGATTTGATTTGATTTTAATTTATTTTATTATTATTATTATTATTATTATTATTATTAATTTTTGAGATGGAGTCTTGCCCTTGTCGCCCAGGCTGGAGTGCAGTGGTACAATCTCAGTTCACTGCAACCTCCACATCCAGATTTCAAGTGATTCTCCTGCCTCAGCCTCCCAAATAGGTGGGATTACAGGCGTCCACTACCACGTGTGGCTAATTTCTGTATTTTTAGTAGAGACGAGGTTTCACCGTCAGGCTGGTCTCAAACTCCTGACCTCAGGTGATCCACCTGCCTCAGCCTCCCAAAGTACTAGGATTACAGGCATGAGCCACTGTGCCTGGCCAGTTTTAAATAGGTGCAAGTCAACAACATGGATCCACTGCTACCACCCCAAGAAAATATTTATTCTGTGTGTATACCTGGTATCTGTAGTAGAAGAAATAGCAATTGCTTTGATATGTAGATTCACCCCTTGGTGCAAACAACTCCTATTATTTCTACCTGTTTCTCAAACGTACTATCCTCCTAGATGGAAGTCTTGTTTGAAACCACAAAAAGCCAGAGAACTCAAGTTGCTTAGGATGAGTGATCTCTCCCCTACTGAAGAGACATGTTAATGTTCTACTACTGATAGTGTTAATTTATATGAATATTTATAGGACCTGGTAGCCCATGTTTATCTAGATATTTCCTTCATCTTTCTCATCTTGATAGTGGAAAACAAAGAATGTAGAAAATATAATGAGTATGAGGCCAAAAAGACTTCTTTAAATGTGACAATAGAAATACAGTAAGGACTTTTCCAAAATTCAATTCATTAATCAACTTCAGTAAAATTTGTTTGCACTGACAATATTCCAGATATTTAGCTAAGTACCAGGGATTCAGAAAGTCCTATTTTCTGCCTTCATGGAATTCACATGTAGTAATTGAGGTAGGTAAACATTAAAGAGGAAGAATAAGACGAGAAGTATCTAATTCTACGTGAGAAGATGCAAGAAGATATCCCAAGTGAGCTAATAGTTGATAGGCATCTCACTCTAAGCGTTGGGTAGGCAGGTGAGGAAAGGAAGAACATTACAAAATTAGGGAACTACGTATACAGAGGCATAAGTGCAGGAGAAAGTATTGTATGTTCAAGACCTCTAACTTTTTGGGTAAGGTTGAAGCATACATCCTTGAGTGTAGTGAGAGGAGTTTGAACCTGAAAAAATACTTAGGAATAGACCAAGAGGAGTTACATTAGAATAGGTATACATTATGACTTATTTAAAATGCATTTCATAAAACCATAAAAAGCAAGAGAGTAAAAGCAAAACATATCAGAGTATATTCTTAGTAGTATTTTAAGGGTGTTACATGAAGTTTTAATAATAAGCATATAGTAGCTAGAATTGTTGCATATGTGTAGCAGGTTATATAGTTTATTCTTAGAAAGTATATATGTAGATTACTGTGATTATAAAACTTGGAGATAAACAATAATCCTTACCTCACATTGATCAACTCCAGAATGGATGCACATTACATGTTGTTCTTTAATGTGTCACTTGGATGTAGTTTGTGTAAGTGAAAGTCAAAATAGACAACATAAGGAGCCATATTAAGCAAAATCCTTTTCAAATAACATTTAGAAATTTGGAAGGTATATTTACTATTTTAAGCAACCATAATTTCACCATTCGCAAGCTACTAAAATACTACCTTGTAGTAGAACTTGCCTAAATTTTGTCCTCTTGTCCTTTAACTTTGAAAAATATATCACTATTTTAATATTATTCAAAAGTATGAATTACAACTAACTGTCACTCAGCTCTCTACTCAGCCTCAAATGTGAGGCCAAATCCCGTATGATTCTTTATTTGGTTTTTGACACAGCAGCTTGATATTTAAAAAGCAAGGAATTAAAGCAGGTAGCTGAAGTTGAATGGCATCCCCAGGAGTCACACTGGAAATCAGTTGGAGAGCAAGCGTTAAACCCTGTGACCTTGAGTTTTCCTTCACCAATTTTGACTACTGGGCCTTAACATATCAACTCAGAGAACTGCATAACATCATGATGCTTCAGCATCCTCCTGACCCATTCTCAAAGCAGCAAGATGGCTTGTAGAATTTCAGCTGAAGACATTTTTCAACTAACTATATGTTCCTTGTCAAGTTTATTAATTGTTTGAAAAAGAAAAAAAATATGCTGAGTAAACAACAGGCTAAACAACTAAGTAACCAGTTTGAAGTATTCAGTGTCTCAATCTTACTAGTAGCTTATCCTTTTGAGAAAAATGAGTGCTTTCATTTGGTGAAGAATGTGGAAGGGAACTGTTCATTTTAACTCTTTGAAGTAGATCTGCACCAGTAACAACAAGAAGTTAAAAAACTTCAGAAATTTTGACACTCATGATGGAATCTGGAAGAAATAAAGAGAGATTTCTCAAAGTCATTCAATAGAGAAAGTTTAAATGTTGAATAATGTATCCTCATGGGGGATACATTCCGAGATCCCCTGTGAAGGCCTGAAACTGTGGATGGTACCCAAGCCTATACAGACTATGTTTTTTTCTATACATGCCTACCTATGATAAAGTTTAATTCATAAATTAGGCTCAGTAAGAGATTAACATCAATAATCATAAAATAGAACAATAACAATTTACTGTCATAAACGTTTTATAAATGTGGTCTCTTTCTCTCTCTCAAAATACCTTATTAAACTGTATTTAGCTATTTCCAGATGACAGTTGACTATGGCTAACTCAAACCTCAGCCAGTCAAATCCTGGAAAGTGAAACATTAAATAAGAAGGGACGTTCCAATGAGAATTAACCATAAATATTTAGAAGATTTTAGGTCTGTTGAGCCTAATCTGTAATTCTAGTAAATCTTACAAATTCTATAGACAAAGCTCACAAGAGATTTTCAGCCAGTGTTTTCATTTCTGAATTTCTAATATTTTCATAATTGTAAAAAATACTATTTTTGTGGCTTTTTAAATAATCCATTCTTTTCACTTATATAGTAAACCCTATTCCATAGAATCACATGTGTGTTAGTTCCATCTACTGTGGTTTGAATGTGTATCACCCCAAAATTCAAATGCTGAAATCTAATTACCAAGGTAATGTTATGAGGAGGTGGATTCTTTTGAGAAGTTATTAGGTCATGAAGGTGGAGCGCTCACAGATGGGATTAGTGCCCTTATAAAATAGGCTCACGCCTGTAATCTCAGCACTTGGGGAGGCCAAGCGGGGGTTGGATCTCTTGAAGCCATGAGTTCAAGACCATCCAGGCCAACATGGCAAAGTCCACTAAAAATACAAAAAATAGCCAGATGTGGTGTCACGTGCCTGTAATCCGTTACTTGGGAGGCTGGGGCATGAGAATTGCTTAAGCCTGGGAGGTGGGGGTTGCAGTGAGCCAAAATTATGCCACCGCACTGTAGCCTGGGTGACAGAATGAGACTCTGTCTCAAAAAATAGAAAAATAGAATCATAGAAGTCTTTTGCCCCTTCTATTACATGAGGACACAGCTGGAAGACCTTATTCCATGAGTCATAAAATGGGCCCTCATGGAAAATAGAATCTGGTGGCACCTTGATCTTGGAATTTCCAGCCTTCAGAACTATGAGAAATAAGCTGCCATTGTTTAAGCTACAAAGCCTCTGGTATTTTGTTATAACAGCACAAATGAACTAGAATAACAGAATATTTCAATACATTAAGTAATATTCTGAAAAATGAAATAGCTGTGAGACTGGTTACTTCTGAGTTCACCGTAGTCAGTCCCTTCAGAATCAAATCAAACAATTATTTCTTTTTTACTTTTGTGGAGATACAGAGACATATGCACATATATTATAAGTTTCCAAACTTTTGGCATACATTTGCATATTTGAATTTAGATGCAAGAAACTCTTCATTAGTGACTAATATTTTAGTGAAAGTAAATCACCCAGATTTATTTGCATTAGCTGAGAATTTGTGTTCTAGCTTTCCATTAGGCTTGCGATTAAGAAAAAGCTTGAAACCAAATGATTGATCTCTTTATGACACAAGGGATTGTAGAACTGGTCCAACAACCCACTGTGGTTGTAAAAAACCATGAAGTGGCAACCAAAGAGAGATCAATCTGCTCTGCTCACTGAGTTTCTTCTGGATTAGGTCATTGTGCTTGTGAGCCAAGGCTTGAGTGTCGGATACAAGGAGAATGGGAAGGACAAGCCCTAAAGAGCAAATTTTACTTCCATTTGCTGAAATGTGTGGTGTGTTCTTATTTAGAGTACAGTACAGGTACAAAACCAGAAAGTGCCAAGAAAAAATCTATACAGTTCAATAAATGACTCTGAGAATTCTCCAATATTCTTAGAGAAAGTAGCTCTAAGAACTTGAATTGTCTAATTTTTAGTTAGGTTAATTAAATATTACTTTAGTGGTCTCAAAGAAATTTGGAGAGAAATATTAATAGGTATAAATGCTCTTTATTCTAAATAATATATGTAAAATGATCCCCAAATATTTATTATATGTAGAATTAAATATATGATTTGTTTTATATAAATGTATGTGGAAATATTTGTGTGTATACAGAATGTGTACATAGAAATACATGTGCAATCTATCAAATTTTCCTAGCCTGTGTCTATTGGATATCCAGGTAAAATGATTATTTAGAGAATTAAAAATATACTTATCCTTTTACACTCTTCGACTGAGTTTGTTTCATTTGTTCACATTTTCAAAACCAGTGTAAGATGAGGTTTGCACTAGTCATGCTCTTGCTTTGACTCTTGTGTCCTCCTGCCCGCCAATGACTTCAGTTCCATTTCAGTAAGTCAGGGTTGTATTCTATCCATATAAATTCATTATGCAAAACAGAATGTGCAGAACCAAGAGGAATATATTTGAGATAAAATTCCAATGTTGCCTAACACAATGTAACTTACATTTTGATGTGAGCTTTTCACGCAAAAGTGCCTTGGTTTTATTTGTCTTTTTTTCTATGTATATGTTTCATACCCCTACTAGATTGGAAACATCTGAAGAAGCATAGTTTACTTCTATCCAGTCACTTGACCGCAAAGACCCATCCAACTGGCCAGAGATGACAAACATATGGGGAACCATGAGGGAGTGATAGAGTGTAAAGGTGTAAGGATTGTTTTGCAGAGCAACTTCTAGGGATAGTATGTACTACATTGTATGCTGGAATTTTTGACCCGCCATCCCACCACCATTTCCAGCAAAAAACAAAACAAAAACAAAACAAAAACAGTGTGCTTTTTGTCAGGAATATTCACGCCTGCATTTTGCCTAAAGTGATTTGCTCCTTTCGGTTTTGTTTCTTATTTACCAGAAATATCTGCAATGTGCAGAAGGGAAGTACAGGTCTCCTTGATGACTATAACTACAAATAAAGAAGCAGCAATAACTTTCTCTCAGTGCAAAATAGAGTTGTTGGATAATAGGGCCAGAAGGGACTTTCAGAGGTCATCCAGTTCATCTATCTGCCTTCAGGCTGGACTGAAACCAAACTCACCTAGATAGAATGCCATCTACCTTATTTGGAATGCCTTCAGGGAAAGAAATTCTAATAACCATTTTTGGTTATATAGTCAATGCTTAGCAATCTGTACTATGTGCAAATACTTGCATTTCATATCATAATATTTTCTAAGCCCTCTCAGTTTTTAGCCTGTTCCTTCTAACAGATTCTATACTCCTCTAACTTAATCACATTTTTCCAAATAGTCTTTCACTTGTCCAAATAGTTTTAAAGTTTCCAAACCTCTGAAGGTATAAATCATCCCTCCTTACTAACCCGGACACAGTTTATTGACTGTCTATTACCCACTGTAATTGGCTGTCATAGTTTCTGACTGCTATAATTCCCCCTGATCTCTCTCTCTCAGGTAAATATTTCATACACCTGAGAGGATACACACACACACACACACAAACACACACACACACACACACACACACACACACATATATATGTATCCTGAGCATTTCCTTTTTCACTTATGACATGTCAGTCAGGAATTGTGTTTGGCTGGGAATAACCGAGATCTTTAACAGATTGGATTTAAAAAACAAACAAACAAAAAAGAAAAAAAAAAAACAAGTAGAGTTTTACGGAATTTTACATTTTCTTTCAAATAAAAAAAAAATGTTATAGATAGACATTCCGTTGAAGGTAAGGTGATTCCGTATGTGACTCGGGTCCCAGACTCTATTATTTCTGTTCTGCAATCCTTGTCACTTGGCTTTCATCCTCAAGGTAGAAAAATGGCTAAAAAAATGGCCACTGCAGCTTGAAATATCACATCCACATTCCAGGGGGAAGGAAGAAGACCAAATTACCCCTACCAAGCAACTTACCTTCTTAAGGAACTTTCCAGAAGCCTGATTAAACACCTTTATCCCATTGATCAGAATTTTAACTAACACACAGCCACCCTTATTTGCACGAAAGACTGGGAGATGTATCTTTTCAAGAGGGTAAACTTTGCTTCAATAAAATCAACCTTGGAAGAAGAAGATAATAGATATTTGATAACAACTAGCAGTTTATGCTATACGTGTTTTAACAGAGCAGTTAGCTACTCACTAGGTAGCTGTTGTAGTCCTACTCTGTTTGATAAACCCTATGAGAGGACTCTAAAGGAAAGAAAGAGAGCTGGTCATTAATTAGCTCTGTGGCTTTGATTACTGCTAAAAGAATAGGTTTGGACAATATCACTGACTCCTTCTAGATATAAAATTATATAAACAAATAAAAATATTTAGGCTGGGCGCAGTGGCTCATGCCTGTAATCCCAGCACTTTGGGAGGCTGAGGCGGGTAGATCATGAGGTCAGGATTTCAAGACCAACCTGGTCAAGATGGCAAAACCCTGTCTCTACTAAAAACACAAAAATTAGCTGGGCACGGTAGCAGGCGCCTGTATTCTCAGCTACTCGGGAGGCTGAGACACAAGAATCGCTTGAACCTGGGGGGCAGAGGTTGCAGTGAGCCAAGGTCGCACCGTTGCACTCCATCCTGGGCGACAGAGCAAGACTCCGTCTCAAAAAATAAATAAATAAATAAATAAAATAAAAATTAACATACCTGAGAGGTATAAAAGTTATGCTGTAGGCCAGGAGCAGTGACTCGCGCCTATAATCCCAGCACTTTGGGAGGCCAAGGCGAGCAGAGGGCTTGAGCTCGTGAGTTCGAGACCTGGACAACATGGAAAAAACCTGTCTCTACAAAAAATACAACATTTAGCCAGGAGTGGCAGTGCTTGCCTGTAGTCCCAGCTACTTTGGGGGCTGAGGTGGGAGAATGGCTTGAGCCTGGGAGGTGGAGGTTGCAGTGAGCCCAGATGGTGCCACTGCACTCCACTCTAGCCTGGGCAATAGAGCCAGACTTTGTCACTTTGTCTCAAAAAAAAAAAAAAAAAAAAAGTCATTCTGTGCTGTAGCAAAAAACTACCAAATACCTAGATAAATGTCCATAAAGGATAGTTCCCATGGAGCCAGTGAGGGCTGCCTGCTGCCTGAGAAAAGCCAGATTAATGAAGTTTAAGGGAAGAAGATACCCATGTAGCCATCTCTTTCTATCCCTCCCACCCAGTTTCTTCCTTATTTTTTTTTCCATTTTTTCACCATTTCTTTCCCTTTTTCTCTCCTCTCACACTCCCTAGCCACTGCATATCCAATACTTTTTCAGACGTTATTTTCTCAGTTTTATGCCTTCAAATGCAAGCTTACCCTTGAGACTTTTTTAAAAAAAACTTGTCTGAATTTCAATGTCGGCTATTATTTCACATTTCTGGTCAGCCAACCCTATTTTAGCATTGATCTTAACTGTGGCTTGTCTATGTGTATACTTTCTTTCTGTTTTATTTAATATATTGGGACTGCCAAGCTTCATTACATATGTCAAGCCATGTTAGATTGTACTTATTCTCCTTCTGATGGTAAATTTTCCTATCTTTTTGTTTGTTTGTTTGTTTGCTTTCCTTAGCCCACTGATATTTGCACAAATAAACCCAAAACCTTTTTTATTGCTATCGATTTTTGTTTTATTTTGAAGGAGTTTTAGTTTTCCTTTTAATTTCAAATTCCATCGGGTGATTACTTCTAACACTTTTTACACCCCCAAATAAATCCCTATCAGTGATATCTCAATTAAGAAAGCCATTTTTACCACATGGTTTTAGAGAGTAAATAGGCATTATATAGGCAGTGGATCAGATCTTAATAAAAAGTCACAGCAAAGGGCCAGGTGGGGTGGCTCACCCTGTAATCCCAGCTCTTTGGGAGGCCCAGCTGGGCAGATCACCAAGTCAGGAGATTGAGACCATCCTGGCTAATACGGTGAAACCTCGTCTCTACTAAAAAAAAAAAAAAAAAACCAAACAAATAACAAACAAAAACAAACAAACAAACAAAAAATAGCCAGACATGGTGTCAGGAGCCTGTAGTCCCAGCTACTCGGGAGGCTGAGACAGGAGAATAGCAGGAACCCGGGAGGCGGAGCTTGCAGTGAGCCGAGATCGCGACATTATACTCCAGCCTGGGCGACAGAGTGAGACTTCGTCTCAAACAAACAAACAAAAAAGTCACAGCAAAAACAACATATCCGATAGAATACATAGTATATCCAATACACGATCCAATTTGTTCTAAAAATCCTTGATGTCTAAGTAAGAGAAGATAAAGATTGAAGAATTCAAAGGGTTTAGAGGAATGAAAGTTAGAAAAATGTTAGAGATTGTACCAAATTCCCTATGTATATTGCTCACTCATAGATTTTTCTCTCGTTTTTAACAAGGGTAAACTCACTGCAGTGTGGTGTTATGCTGCTTTTTTGAGTGGGCAGGTAAGAAAATGGAGAAACACTTGGGATGAGACTAATGATCTCTTCACCGAACTAGTCACTGTTAGAAAGACCTGTGTGGCTTAGCCAGCCAGGAAAGCATACTTTTTCTAGTATTTACAACTCATATCTTTCAGGAGCCTGGAACTGAGACAAATGTGGCTGAATTGCAGTTAGTAATATCTGCCAAACTTGAATGGCTGTATTTTTAGTTTATACATAGCACAGGATTTTACAGCCCCAAAAATCAGAACAAAAAATTGAGATATATCTATATAGAAAATCATATATAAAATATATATGAAATTATATATGAAATCACATATAAAATTATATATAACATATATAAAACATATATATAAACATGGATTGGATTTTTAAACTGTTGACGTATCATTATCTTTCCTGTTCAGATAGAAATACTATAGGCAAAGAAATAGTACTCGCACTTAAAAAGTCTATATGCAAAGACATCCTTCATGATTGGCAAAGACTTTTTATTTTTTCTTTCCTGGTTAAACTATTCTTTTTGAAATCTAAGCTTTCGCTATTTGACTGCTGAAGTTTTCTCCCGAAGCTTTATTTGGTGTACAACGTCTTTCTCCCTTTTTCTTCAATAGCTTTTTCTATTTTCATTTGTCATTTATGATTTGCGGCATGTAATAGTTTCAGTGAGAAATACTTCCCAAAGCAAATATAAATATTTCCAATATATAAAATTACAACAATTCTTTGCTATTCAGATGCAGATGGAATATATAATCATCTTTTGGAGAGGCAATTAGCACTTAGTTCAGTGACTTGGGATGTTGCAACTCATTCGTATTTTGTTTTATTTTTACTGCATTCAACCAATGTACTACATATCTACAATGGACCAATACGACTCTAAACAAGAACTGCCTCAGGATTCTCAGTGAAAGTTTACTAATGCAGAATATTAAACAAAAGGTCATCCAACTCTCTTTGTGCAGTCACAGAAATGTTATTTCCTTAGCATTGACTCAATACAGCTCAAAAGTCAATTGTATTCCAGTTGTGAAAAATTATCAGAAGTTTTCCTCTTTTAAAAAATTAAAAAACATACTGATATCATAGATGTGAATTGCTGTTGATGTTTATGATCATGCTTTATGCTATAATAGCCATTCAAACTTAATATTTTAAATTTTATTACTTATTTATTTTTCTTTTTCTTTTTTTTCTTTTTTTTTTTTTGAGACGGAGTTTCGCTCTGTCACCCAGGCTGGAGTGCAGTGGCCGGATCTCAGCTCACTGCAAGCTCCGCCTCCCGGGTTCACGCCATTCTCCTGCCTCAGCCTCCCGGGTAGCTGGGACTACAGGCGCTGCCACCTCGCCCGGCTAGTTTTTTTGTAGTTTTTAGTAGAGACGGGGTTTCACCATGTTAGCCAGGATGGTCTCGATCTCCTGACCTCGTGATCCGCCCGTCTCGGCCTCCCAAAGTGCTGGGATTACAGGCTTGAGCCACCGCGCCCGGCCACTTATTTATTTTTCAATTAAACAAGATATTTTGTTGGCTTTGGGCAGCTGGTTACTACTAGTATAGTAACAATAAGGCAGAGTATAGAAACTTAAACTTTCTTTGTCTGTATGTTAAGCTTTATTTTATTTTAGAAAGATAAGGAAAGGATGGGGTAATTTCACCTGTTATTGATTGATTGATTGATTTATTTATTTATTTATTTATTTTGAGTTCTGAGATACATGTGCAGAACATGCAGATTTGTTACGTAGATCTACATGTACCATGGTTGTTTGCTACATCTATCAATCTGTCATCTAGGTTGTAAGCCCTGCATGAATTAGATATTTGTCCTAATGCTCTCCCTCTCCTTGACCCCCACCCCTCAACAGGCCCTCATGTGTGATGTTCCCCTCCCTGTGTCCATGTGTTTTCATTGTTCAACTCCCACTTATGACTGAGAATATGCAGAATTTGACCATTCTTATTGTACAATAGGGGGAGAATGTACTTGAACTAAGATTAGATATGAAGCTATAATTGAACTAATGTGTTTAAACATCAAATAAATGCTCAGCTTTAGGTACTGTTGGAATTAAATTAGAATCGTTTTAAAAGTACCTCTGTGGAGGCCTAACTTAGTAATATAGAGCTGACTTGGTGCCATTAATGTAATCACAATTGATGGGCTAGACAAGGAACTACAAATGAAATATGTATGGATGGATGATCCAGCAAATAAAAGACAACATGTCGTACGTCTGAGAGAAGGATTTGAGGAGGAAAATTGATTTATGCCAACTTTATTAAAATATTTTTGAAACCTGACAAATTGGTCCTGGAGACTGAAGTTGCAGTGAAGTTAATGGCCAAAAGGCAGTAAAATGATATTAAATGAACATTACATTTTTGTGCTTTGAATGTAGGGATTAATCTGGCCTAGGTAAGGAAAAATAGTTTGAGAGAAGATAATTTTCAGAGTTGACTCAATGTCAACTACTTTGTACGATGACAAAACAATTACTCACTTCAACATCCTCGTGCCACATTTGTAGTTGGATGATGAAAACTGTCTTGAATTAATGGGAGCTAAATCACATATGGAAAAGGAAGGCTGTCTTCGAACTAAGGGGGATATTTAAGTGTCTCAGAGACTTATTTTCTTCAGAGTTGTACATGTATGCTACTTTCATGTTCTTCATAGATTCGGTCTTCAAAAATGTGGTTGCTTTGTTTATCTTTTATTTGCCTGTTTGGATAAATATTTGTTGAAATACAATCAACATGGGCCGGTCCTTGCTCCGGGGATATCCAAATGTTTCCTACCAATAGGGGGTTCTCATTATTGTATAGATACCACTTCTTAGCCGATAATTTTAAACATGTGTATATATATATATATATACTTTCATTTCCCTACTGTGCTATTTCTTCACTTCTATTCATTGTCTCCATTTCTACTACTCTTCATCTATATTAAGCATACTACAGTCAAGCTTTCATTTCTATCATTCCATTGAAGCTGCCTTGTCAAGTTCATCAGTAGTGTCTGTATTGGTATAACCATTGGTCAATTTTAAAATGTCCTTTTAATTTTTCTATCAGTAGTTTTTGACAAAGTTGATCAATTCCTCCTCCTTCACTTGCCTTTCAGGAAACCACCACAGTCTCTTGGTTTTCTTCCTAGCTCACTGATTGTGTGTTTTCAGTCTCCTTCACTTTTCCCATTTCCCCTTAGGCAGGCTCTGTCCTTAGCTGTGTTCTCCTCTCTATTTCATTTACTTGCTTAGCGAACTAATTTAGTCTCATGGCTTTAAAGATCATCTATGTGCCAGTGACTCTCAATTTTTTCCAGTCTAGCTCATTCTTTAACTGCAAAGAGAGTTGGGTATGTATACCCAAGTGCCTACTCAACATCTCTACTTGGATGTCTAATAGATATCTCCAACTCAACAAACCCGAGTTCCAACTCAACAAACCCAAGATCTTCCCCACCCCTGAGAACTATCATAGCTTTTTCCTTCTCAATTGGGGGCAGCTCTTTTAGTTTCTCACACTAAAAACATTAGAGAGATCCCTGACTTAAAAAAATTTACCATATTGAATTCTTCAGGATATATTATTAGCTATACCTTTTAAACATATCCAAATTCTTATCACTTTTCACTCAACTGCTACTATCTAGGTTGAAACCACAATTATCTTGTACTTGAATAACTGTAATAACCATATAATTGATTTCTCTTATTCCAAATATTATCATAAATATATTCTCTTCTCAATAAAGTATCCAGGTAGTCCTGTAAAAACCTGAATCAGATTATATCAGGACATAGCATTACTTTGTTTAAAACTTATCCATGGGTTGCACATTACATTTAAAATGAAGCATAAACTCCTCCAATGACATGTGAAACCCCGTATAACCTTGCTATTTATTTGTCTGACCTCATCTCCAATTACTGTTTCTCAGCCCCATAATTTCTAATTTTTCCAAGTATGTTGGCCTTATTATTTGTTAGTTATATCAGGGATACTTCTACTTTACATTTTTTGCATGAACTGTTCCCTGAAGAGGGAAACAAAGAGTTTTGTTATGAATGCTGGATTCACTGAGAATGATTGTAATAAGAAAGAGCTGAAGATGCTAATGAGTGATTGTAGTAGTGGAAATTTGATGACCTTGGATGATAATTAAATTGGTGATTTTTTTTAAGGGAAGAAAATACTTATTTCTTCAAACTGAATGTAACTCATTGTCAATTGCTTGCAGGAAGATCATGAGAAAACACTTCAAAATCTTAGTAAGCAGCTAAAATTTAGGTTTCTGAGTGTTTAATACATTTGTTTTAGTGCTTTATTTGATTTCGAATTCTGAGACCAATAGGAGACACCATAGTCTTCTAGAATTTTTACTATGTTGACACAAATCTTCATCTCTGTTGTCTTCTAACCATCCACAGCATCATATTTTCCTGACACTCAAGTAAAGAACAAAAGTGAAAGTTTGCATATCCTTGCCTTCTGGATTAGTCCATTTTCATGCTGCTGATAAAGACATACCCAAGACTGGGCAATTTACAAAAGAAAGAGGTTTCATGGACTTACAGTTCCAGAGGGCGGGGAGGCCTCACAAACATGGCGGAAGGTGAAAGGCACATCTCACGTGGTGGCAGACAAGAGAAGAGAGCTTGTGCAGGAAAACTTCCCTTTATACCATCAGATCTCGTGAGACTTATTCACTGTCACGAGAATAGCATGGAAAAGACCCACCCTCATGACTCAGTTATTTTCCACTGAGTGCCTACCACAACACATGGGAATTATGGGATCTACAATTCAAAATGAGATTTAGGTGGGGACAAAGCCAAACAATATCACCTTACTTCCTCCTCAGATTCGAAAGAAATTGCCGTAAACTTCATTGTAAGACTCAGGAACATGTGCCTGCACGCACAATTCAGCCTCAGATATTTACTAGCTTTCTGTTGTGAATTATGTCATTGCAGGATCCATGAGGAGGCATAGCTACACAAGACACAAGCCCTGTATTAAGATCTTTCAATTTATTTAGGAGATAGGTCAAGATATTTCTTTACAAGATCATTTAAATATATATATACACACATAGACACACACACTATATATATGTGTGTGTATATATATACATATGTATATGTATGTATATGTATATATGTATATATATGTGTATATATACATGTATATGTGTGTATATATATACACACGTGTGTGTGTGTTTGACTTATACCTCTATAGCCTAAGTTGAAGACACTTGTACAATTCATTCAACATACACTACCACCTATGGAAACTGACCAGTGCCAGGTTCCCTGGGAGCGTTTTCAGCTCGGTAGGTATTGAACATACTGTCCTGTTCAGTTCTCTAAGTCTAAGTTTAGCTCAACTTTATTGATCAGAAACTGACACGGTGAATCAGGGTGTTTCTGGACTGCCATTTTGTCTGTTTAAGAAAGTTGGACAGCAATTGTGCACTGGCAATTAACTATAGCATGAGACCAATTTCCTCTCTACATATTACTGTGCATAAAAAGGGGAAATAAATAATTTTTCTTTCTTTGTACCCTGGAAGCCCCCAAGAGATAGGAAGTGCTTGTTCTTGCCTGGGCTTCCATTTTCTGCCTTGCTTTTCTTACTTTACTCTCTTTCTATGCCCTCCTCTTCACTGCAGTTACCACCTCCTTGCCCCCGACACTTGCCGCTACCTTTCTTTCCTCTCCTGAGATCCAGAAATGTATTTCTGACTGTTTCCTATGTATTTCATATAGGTGCTCCACAGACATGTCAAATTCATGAACCAAATCTGAACTCTTTTTTTTTTTTTTTATTTTAAGTTCCAGGGTACGCGTGTAGGATGTGCAGGTTTGTTACATAGGTAAACATGTGCCATGGTGGTTTGCTGCATCTATCAACCCATCACCTAGGTATGGAATCCAGCATGTATTAGCTATTTTTCCTAACGCTCTCTCTCCCCTCGCCCTACCGACAGGCCCCAGGGTGTGTTGTTGCCCTCCCTGTGTCCACGTCTTTTCATTGTTCAGCTCCCACTTATAAGTGAGAGTATGTGGTGTTTAGTTTTCTGTTCCTGTGTTATGAGCTTATCATATTTTACACTAATCTATTATTCCTTCAGTCTGTCTTGTTTAATTATGTCACCATCCACGTAGTAACCTAAACTAGGCTAGCCTCCTGAAACCACATAAGAATATTTCCTTTCCCTTCCCTGACCCAAAACATGTCACCAAGTTCAAATTATTCTTAATCCTTAACTACTTCCAGAATTCACCTACTTCTATCCATCCAAACTCCTCCTGACTTAGTTCTGCCTATAATAAGACTTCAGTAAGGTAAGGTAATAATCATACAAGTTGTTTTTCATCACCTGATCTAACTAATTTCAATCTATAATCCATTTAGTCAGAAAAAAACATCTTACTACATGAAGTACAAATTGAATATTCAGTCCCTTGCTTAAACTCATCTTATGAATTACAAGTTCCTTAGAAAGGCAGCCGTGAGTTCCCTATTTCACCAACCTCATCTTCCAGCCTTTCTTCTTATGCACCCTAGGTTTTAGCTGAATCAAGATTTCCTGGATCAAGGTCAATCATTCAACGGCTCTTCAGTTTCATATATCCTGTTCCCACTACTCGAAATACCTTTACTATGCGATCTTATTCCCATCCACTAGAAAAATGCTTCCTTATCTTTTGAAGCTCAGCCCAGGCATCTTAAATCTAGGAAGATTTCTTTGAACTAAGTTGATATTTTAATATTTTCATTTCATATCTTATGGCAGCATTACATTCAGTCACTCTTGTATTATTTTATTTATTCAACAAATATTTAATGAATATCTATAATGTATTTGCCCATGTGATAGGTGTGAGGAATTCAGAAATAAAAATATATTGTCTCTGATCTCAAGATGTTCATAGTTGAGGAGAAAATAGTCCTGGAAAAAAAAAAAATAACAAAGTAATATCAACAGTTTGTAAGGTTATATTTGAAATAGTGTGATGTGATATAAAGATTATAGGTGTTTTAGTCAGGATTCATGCAAAATAACAGTAACCACTCTGAGTATTTAAATAGATGGAAATCAAGGCAGGAAATGTTTACACTGTTGGTGGAAAAACTTAAAAGTAAATAATAGATGGTGAAGTAACTTCGATATGGTGACAGCAGTTTAAAAGAAAAAAAACCACACATTTGCCAAAAATACATTTACCTCCAGGCTGGAGAAAAAAAGGGAAAACACTATAGTACTGGTGGCCAGTTTGTCCTCTGACAGCTAGAGCCATGGATGCTGCAGTGGCCGGAGGTGCTGACTGTGGTAGTAATGAAGAAGAAAAAATTGCATGTCTTCTTTCCAGTCACTGCTTCCTGCTGTTTGCACTCAGTCAGAAGCCCATGGATATAGGAGTCTCAAACCTTGATTTTCTCACTTATCACATGGGCAGTAATACTACCTTGATGAACTGGTGTGATAATTAGTGGTAATGTAGACAAAATAGCTTGTAGTGCACTGGGAAATCTCATTATTCTTTGAACGATAGATAATATCATGATGAAATTTCACATATTCAAATTTAAATGGCAAAAGCATTTCAAAAGTTGGTATTTATTGGTCTGTCTCCTTATCTTTGTGCTTCTGGCGCCTAGCAGAGTATTTGAATAATTACTCATAATAATTATTAATGTATTTGTTCATTTATTCCACAAAATGTACATCTTTAAGTGGTGACTGAGTTGCTAAGGATACACAATGCATTCTTGCCTCATGGTTCAGTGGGTCTAGTTAGATTTCTTGATGGGAGAACACTTGCTCTTACTCCTGTCCCCATCTCCATCTTTTTGTAGTTTCTTACTGGCTTCACTGAAAAAGCAAAAGAAAAAAAAATGAATGTCATTATGAATTAAAATCTTCTGCAGTGTCTGCTATTCCTGCACAGGCTCAGGTTTTCCTGACTCGGACACTTCATTTGAACCCTGAGAAGATACGGATCGCTGAGCCAGCAGCAAAGAGAATTCTGTGCCCTCTAGGCATGATGCACTCATCCATTAAAGAGGAGAAGAAAAACTTGCAAATCAACTTGTGGGGAGATATGTAAATTGATTAGGACAAGTTAATTTTTCTTTGTTCCTTTTTTTTAAAAAAATGATTCTTTAAGATGGTTATTTAAATAGGTAGACATCAGATTCATTTCATAATTGATTAAATAGATCAGTGTTTTCAAAGACTTTTGACCAGGCCTACATTTATGTACCACATAGGCATTTTCTCCGCTAAAATAAGAGACAGTTTAAATTCATGTTCACAAAAGTTCTTGGCAATTACAACAGCATAATATCAGATTAACTGGTCACTTGTAGGTAGTCATTTTCTACTGCATTTTGAATGCAAATCTGGTGACAGCAGTGTCAAAGAAAAAAGAAATACATTTGCAAAGCTTTGGCCGACATTACCGGATATCGTACATAAAAGAGATGCTACAAGAGACTTTTCCTAGCTCTCTTGGTATTGGAGAGTATTTCTCAGTAATGATAAGGAGAAAGACCTCCTATCAAGTAGAATTGATCTAGCTTATGTCTCAGAGTAACACTATTCCTTTCCTATCCGAGATGTTTACAGGGTAAAGATATTTGCATTCAAACCCAAACTAGGAAAAGTTGTCATCAACTGACCTTCACAAAAGATAAAGTATAAAGGCTGTACTTCAGGTGGAAGGAGAACGATGTCAACTAGCTTTCCTGCCATGCAAAAGGAATAGTGAGCAAAGATGTTAGTAAATAGGTAGGTAAATCTAAAGTAACGGTGTATTAAATATTAATGATGCTTCATTTGTTGGGTTAAAAGAACAGGACTGACAGAAAATATTAAATATTAATGTATGTCATGGTAGGTTCTGTGTTTAGTCTTCACAAATCATGTAAGTGGTTCCATAGTAGCTGAGTAAGGTAGTGCACACAGGGAAGGACTAGGTCTTAATGAGAGGTAGGGAGTTCTTGCCAGCACTTTTCTTGTCTTGCTGTTACCCAATAAGTATACTTTCACTCACTCAGGAGAGAAACTTTGTGCAGTTTCTATTCTTTAATGTCAAATCAGAAACTGTGTAACAAAAAAGAACATTATCGCAAACAGGATTGGAATGTCTCACTCATTATCAACAGGTCATTTTTAATTGACCAAGTGGATTACAAAATCATACTCTCTTAGAGATGGTCTGTGTACTTTTAATTCTAAAGTTTTGTGTTTTTCTACACAAGACAAAAATTGAATGCCAAATTAAATGATATATAATATATACAATATATAATATATAATTTATAAATACATAATATAATATATAAATATATAATATAATATATATATATAATATGTAATATATAATATAAAATATAATATATAATTACATCATATAATATATATCATATATTATATTACATTTTATATTATAGTGTATAATATATAGAGTATATTATAATATATAATATAATATATAACATATACTATATATGATATAATATAGTATATATAAATATAAAATATATAATATATAATGCTTATATAATATATAATATATAATATAATATAAAATATAAATATAAAATACATAAATATACATAAAATGCTTATATAAGCATTTTAAATACACATTTGGGGGCAAGGTTGGCATAAGAAGTAGTGGGGAAATGCAATGAAATATAGTACATGATTCTTACGTTCAAATAAATTTAGATAATGGATGAGATGATAGATACCAGAAAGAATAAATAAACACTAGAACTTTTTCTTTTTTTTTTTTTTGAGGCAGAATCTTACTTTGCTGCCCAGGCTTGAGTGCAGTGTTGTGATCTCAGCTCAATGAAACATCCCCCTCTGGGTTCAAGCGATTCTCCTGCCTCAGCCTCATGAGTGGCTGAAAATGCAGGTACTACCAAACCAAGCTAATTTTTATATTTTCAGTAGAGACAGGGTTTCGTTATTTTGGCCATGCTGGTCTCAAACTCCTGACCTCAGGTGATGCACCCGCCTCAGCTTCCCAACGTGCTGGGATTACAGGTGTGAGCCACTGCACCTGGCCAACATTAGAACTTTTAATATATGCATTTCAAAATAATTATGGAAGCATTTTCATAAGACGATGTAACATTGTCAAATATGAGATGTAACACCCGGCACAGAACCTAGTAACATTACCTCAATAAGCATTTGTTGCATGACAGGTACACAAAATATTATTAGAGTTCAGATAAAAGTCACTGTGGAAATTGGATAACTATGGAAGACTCATGGAAACTAATTTTAGTTGAGAAGTGGGAATTGGAATGTTGTTTTTGAACAATGGGAGAAAAGGAAAGAAAAAGCATTCTAGGTGAATGGAATAGTGTTAACAAAATCAGAGAAACAGGAAAGAAAATCTAAATGTGTATTATTTTTATTGAAACTGTCAGACATTGTTGTTTTATGTATTTATTTTATTTTGAGGTGGAGTCTCACTTTGTCACCCAGGCTGGAGTGCAGTGGGGCAATCTCGGCTCACTGCAAGCTGTCTCCTGGGTTCAAGCAATTCTCCTGCCTTACCCTCCTTAGTAGCTGGGACTACAGGCATGCACCACCACATCTGGCTAATTTTTGTGTATTTTAGTGGAGACGGGTATTCACCATGTCGGCCAATCTGGTCTCGAACTCCTGGCCTCAAGTGATCTGCCCACCTCAGCCTCCCAGAGTGCTGGCATTACAGGTGTGAGCCACCATGGATGGCCACATTGTGTTATTTTGAATAAAGACTTATATAAAACAGGCCTTTGGTGAAATAATAGAGTCATCCAATAACCTCTAGGAAGTACGACCATGATAAAAGAGTAGTTACATACAGGAGGTACAAGAAGGGTAAGAAAAGTAGGTTACCCCCTAAGAAAGGAAATACCTCCTGGGAGAACCAGAAAGTGTTCAGCAAGGATTCAACTTGGTTTATCATCCAGGGGTGACTAAGGAATAGCTACAAGCAAACTACTTGATTCTAGAGTAGTGACAACTATAATGGACAACATTGCAGGTACCTGGGAAACTTCTTTACTGGGAAAGATTAGAGATATTTTGGCCTCTTTCCGAGATCTCATGCTTGCCCTGTGTAATCAATACTAGCTTTTTTGAGAAAATCATGCTAATGAAAAGATTTGCAGTAGAGTTTACAGAAAATAGTATAGGATTTAGCAATGAGAACCTGTTTAAGTTAACAGAATATTGAATTTATGCAATTATGGGCTTGTCAATAGCAAATATATATTCTATTCTCTCTTCAAGAAATACAATAATTTCCATCATAAAAAAAAATGTCTCATCAGGCACTACCAATATTCAGCATTGGAGTCAGTCATACTCGTGTCACATTATTTATAGCAAGACTTGGAAGATGCTCATTCCTGGACTTGCCTTAGAATTACAGGCATTTTTCATCACACACAGGCTGATTTGGAGACCTACCCAGTGATGCTCTACATTTCGTTTCTCTTTTTTTTTTTTTTTTCAGCCTCCTTAGTTCAAATGTTGTGAATAATTTTGTACAGTTATCTCACAAACTTCAAGTGAATTCTTTTTATAAAGTTTTATACAGCCTTAAATTATGGTAATAAGGTAGATAGTTAAGGACAAATTCATTCTTTTTCTCATGGCTGCTATTTAAAATAGTCACAAACGAGGAGGCATTTAATAAATATTTGTTGAAGGGATAAATGAAATGTAAATACTTCAATTTAACTTGGTTTGCATATCCAACAGGGTCACTAAGGAAAACTGAATTTATTGTTTTTCTTTGTGTTCTTGTCGTCTCTGCAAAAAAATGTATTTGAGATTACTCTGAATTTGGGAAGTTATTTGCATGTAGCTTCAAAACTAGTTTTGGCAAAGTAGTCTAAACTGAATAACTTCTCTTGACTAAAGGTCCAGGATGGATAATTAAGTAATTTAAAAAACATATATCTTTGAAATTAAGGTACAATAAGAGTAGAAAAGGAATGATATTCTCATATTTATGTTTTGTATAAAAATAAGCCCTTCTCTTTGTGGCCAGTTTATTTTTCGTAACTTATAACTTCTATGAGAATAAGAAAACAGATAATTCACCCAACAAGTATAATTATATAGGTGAATTCTGCAAGGACAATTTTGTTCGTCAATGAATTATCCACAGGTGCCTACAGTACTGAGGATTAATAGGCATTCAACATCTGTTTTCTGAATTAATTTGTATTTTGATGTCAATGTAACTGGTTTGCTTTACATTTACAATTATTAAGTGTATTATTTTGTAATTTAAATAATCAGTCTCTGTTCTAAGTGAAAACAACCATTTTCAATACTGAGCTTTCAAGATGACACTACCAGTTCACTAAGATTACACACTTAAAACATTGGACAGATACAAATTATTGAATTAATAGTTTATAAATTGTATTCTATTGAAGTCATACACAGATGGGTTAGTGTTTCAAGCATGCACACACTCAGGGTCTTCCCTGTAAGCTGATGCTCCTGGGTCCTACACTACTGATGGACCCTCATCAGCATGAGGTCCTACACTCCTCTCATCAGGCATTACCAACATTCAGCATTAGCCTCAGTCATCCCAGCATCACATTACTTGTATGAAGACTTGGAAGATGCTCATTCCTGAGCTTATCTTAGAATTATAGGCATTTAGATATTTTAATTTAGAAATGCAATCACACAGATTGTGAGGGTTAGGTAAACAATTCTGTTACAGCGATTTGAACTGATATCTATTGTTAGGAACATGTTTTGTTGGAATATGAAATAGTTTATAAACACTTAAAACACTTTGAACCTATGGCATAATTGTCACTGCTCAAATAATTCTATTTTGAGTGCTGAACTTTTAGAGTTAATAAATATACAGTATATGACAAGAAAAACATCTATTTTAGCACTGAAAGTTATCTTTTACCAAGTAGACCCAATTAAGATTTCACACTGCCTCCCACAAAATCAATTCAGATAAATGAAGATTTATTTAAGTGCATTAATATATTTAAAATTATAAATAATATTATTATCCTGTTAGAGCTAAATAATTTTTATTTTAGTGATACTTAGAAGACATTAATATTGAATCATTTTTATGTTCTTCCTAATTTATGATCCATATATTTATTTTTAAAATACAGCATCTTTATTTTTAAAAATAGGATTCTGTCTCATCAGTGATGATGAAGTTGATAATGTTATGTATAAGAAATGGTTTTAAGTTTACTCCGCACATTCCTAAGTACTTTATACACATCAACTCATTTGTAACCACAACTCCATAGACCAATACTATTATAATCTCGTGCTCACAAATGAAGAAACTGAGGATTAAGGTGTTAAATATCCTTCCCAAGATCATAGAATTGCAAAGCTGGCATATGCTGGAACTGGAATTTGATATTTGGTCAGACTCTGGAACCTGTGCTCTTATTCACTATTAGCTTATATTTCAGAACTAATGAAATGTGTGTTTGGCAAGAACTAATAAAATTAAAGGCAGTAGATAGAAAGTGTGCAATGCCTTGTTGGTAACATCTTTCTAACTCCCTATCTCTCTCTCCCTCCCTTTCTTCTCTGTAACTCCTTCCTTCCAACCCTCCTTCTCTTCCTTTATCCTTCCTTCCCTCCTCAACCTTTAAAGTAATAAATGCATTTGCATATGAATATAGTTGTTGAAATGAGTGGTTCTCAACTGGGAGTGACTTTGCCACTCAAAGAACTTTTGACAATATCTAGAGATATTTTTGATTGTCATATCTGGGGAGATGAAAATGACGTCTAGAGGGTAGAAGTGAGGAATATCGCTAAACATCCTACAATGCACCGGGCAACTCCAACAACAGGTAATTATCTGGTATCAAATATCAGTAGTAGATTTGAGAAATACTTGTTTAAATTAAGAGAACTATCCCATAATTTCCAGAAAAAAAGTTTACATTTGTCCAAATCTGCATTGCAAATATTATTCTATTTAACTTAAACAAAATATGTTTTTGACCAAAAATGATTCTATATATGTGATATTTCATAATTAATGCAGATCTATTTATGTAAGTTAACCCTGTGTTTTTTTTCTTGCACATGTATCTTGGTCGAAAAGATCACTGCTTCTTCTGACCCTTGTAGTCAACACAATCAGAATATGGAAGGAGGGCAAAGCAAAGTTAGGAAGATATTGAGAAGAAAGAGAAACTAAATGCCAATGGAATCTGAAATATAAAAAATGTAAGGTTTGGTGGGGGTCACTTAGGATTAATCAAACATCAATTCCAAAGACATTTTTTTTCTACAGTAAAATATTTAAATATATTTGTGTACTCCAAAAATTATTCACATTTGCATGCAGCTTCCCAAATGCCAATTTCAATAGTCATAACATTGTAATTGAAATTACATGCTGGAAAATATCATAAATGTGCTATGCAATGGTGGGCTTCACAAGACAATCAAGCAAAAATTTAGAATTTATAGAGCAGATTAGTTTTAATACATTTCTGTTTATCTTTCCAACTGGAATAAAAGGGAATATCTTGCCAAGTAATATGCTACTTGATTTAACAAAAAAGGTAATGGCAGTTAAATTAAGGAAAGGAAGATTTCACATAGTTTTGTTAATTACCATGTAAATGTTACCTATGATATGACATTTAAATCTACAAATGATTAACAAACATTCTTAAAGCATAGCACCCTAAGCAAAATTCCCCGGCCTGGTTTAATACATTGAATAGTTTCAAAATTCAAAGCAGCTTAAAAGGCCCAAATGCTGCTTGAACATAGGAAGATGGAAACTTCTTAAGAATGTATGAGGATTGGGTGGATGGCAAGATAGACGAATAGGAACAGCTCCGGTCTGCAGCGCCCAACAAGAGCAATGCAGAAGGCGGGTGATTTCTGCATTTCCAACTGAGTTACCTGGCTCATCTCACTGGGAGTGGTTAGACAGTGGGTGCAGCCCATGGAGGGCGAGCTGAAGCAGGGTGGGGTGTCACTTCACCCAGGAAGTTCAAGGGATTGGGGAACTCCCTCCCTTAGCCAAGGGAAGCCGTGAGGGACTGTGCCCGAGGAATGGTGCATTCTGGCTTAGATACTATGTTTACCCCAATGTCTTCACAATCCACAAACCTATACCACCAAGGCCCTGGGTTTCAATCACAAACCTGGGCAGTCATTTGGGCAGACACCAAGCTAGCTGTAGTTTTCTTTTGTTTTTCATTTTTCCATATCCCAGTGCTGCCTGGAATGCCAGCAAGACAGAACCTTTCACTCGCCTGGTATGGGAGCTGAAGCCAGGAAGCCAAGTGGTCTTGCTCAGCAAATCTCACCCCCAAGGAGTCAAGCAAGCTAAGGCCTACTTGCTTGAAATTCTCACTGCCAGCACAGCAGTCTGAAGTCAACCTGGGATGCTTGAGCTTGGTGGGGGGAGGGGCATCCAGCATTACTGAGGCTTGAGTAGATGGTTTTCCCCTCACAGTGTAAACAAAGCCCCTGAGAAGTTCAGACTGGGCTGAGCCCACCACAACTCAGCAAAGCTGCTGTAGCCAGACTGTTCCTCTCTGGGCATGGCATCTTTGAAAGAAAGGCAGCAGCCCCAGTCAGGGGCTTATAGATAAAACTCCCATCTCCCTGGGACAGAGCACCTTGGGGAAGGGGCATCTGTGGGTGCAGCTTCAGCAGACTTAAACGTTCCTGCCTGCTGGCTCTGAAGAGAGCAAGCACTCCCAGCACAGTGCTTGAGCTCTGTTAAGGGACAGACTGACTCCTCAAGTGGGTCCTTGACTCCCATGCCTCCTGATGGGGAGACATCTCCTGGCAGGGGTCAATAGACACCTCATACAGGAGAGCCCTGGCTGGCATTTGGCAGTTGGCCCTCTGGGACAAAGCTTCCAGAGGAAGGAACAGGCAGCAATCTTTGCTGTTCTGTAGCCTCCACTGGTGATAACCAGGCAAACAGGGTCTGGAGTGGACCTCCAGCAAACTCCAGCAGACCTGCAGCAGAGGGGCCTGGCTGATAGAAGGAAAACTAACAGAGAGTAAGGAATAGCATCAACATCAACAAAAAGGATATCCACTCAAAAAACCCACTCGAAGGTCACCAACATAAAAAACCAAAGGTAGATAAATCCACGAACATGAGGAAACACCAGCACAAGAGGCTGCAAATTCCAAATACTGGAACGCCTCTTCTCCAAAGGATCACAACTCCTCGCCAGCAAGGGTACGAAACTAGATGGAGAATGAGTTTGACCAATTGACAGAGGCAGGCTTCAGTAGGTGGGTAGTAACAAACTCCTCCAAGATAAAAGAGCATGTTCTAACCCAATGCAAGGAAGATAAAAACTTTGAAAAAAGGTTAGAGGAATTGCTAACTAGAATAACCAGTTTAGAGAAGAACATAAATGAACTGATGGAGCTGAAAACTCAGCACGAGAACTTCATGAAGCCTATTCAAGTATCAATAGCCAAATCGATCAAGCAGAATAAAGGATATCAGAGATTGAAGATCAACTTAATGAAATAAAGTGTGAAGACAAGATTAGAGAAAAAAGAATGAAAAGGAACAAACAAAACCCCCAAGAAATATGCGACTATGTGAAAAGACCAAACCTACGTTTGACTAGGGTACCTGAAAGTGACGGGGACAATGGAACCAAGTTGGAAAACACTCTTCAGGACATTATCCAGGAGAACTTCCCCAACTTAGCATGTCAGGCCAACATTCAAATTCAGGAAATACAGAGAACACCACAAAGATATTCCTTGAGAAGAGCAACCCCAAGACACATAATTGTCAGATTTACCAAGGTTGAAATGAAGGAAAAAACATTAAAGGCAGTCAGAGAGAAAAGTTGGGCTACCCACAAAAGGAATCCTATTGGACTAACAGTGGATCTCTCTGCAGAAACCCTGAAAGCCAGCAGAGAGTGGGGGCCAATATTCAACATTCTTAAATAAAAGAATTTTCAACCCAGAATATCATATCCAGCCAAGCTAAGCTTCATAAGCAAATGAGAAATAAAATCCTTTACAGACAAACAAATACTGAGAGATTTTGTCACCACCGGGCCTATCTTACAAGAGCTCCTGAAGAAAGCACTAAATATGCAAAAGAAAAACAGGTACCAGATATAGCAAAAACATACCAAATTGTAAAGTCCATCAACACTAGAAGAAATGGCATCAACTAATGGGCCAAATAACCAGCTAGCATCATAGTGACAGGATCAAATTCACACATAACAATATTAACCTTAAATGTTAACAGGCTAAATGCCCCAATTAAAAGACACAGACTGGCAAATTGGATAAAGAGTCAAGACCCATTGATGGGCTGTATTCAGGAGACCCATCTCAATACAAAGACATACATAGCCTCAAAATAAAGAAATGGAGGAATATTTGCCAAGCAAATGGAAAGCAAAAAAGTGGGAGTTGCAGTCTTATTCTCTGATAAAACAGACTTTAAACTGACAAAGATCAAAAAAGACAAAAGCATTACATAACGGTAAAGGGATCAATGCAACAAGAAGAGCTAAGTATCCTAAATATATATGCACTCAGTAGAGAAGCACCATGATTCATAAAGCAAGTCTTTGGAGACCTACAAAGAGACTTAGACTCCCACACAAAAATAATGGGAGACTTTGAGACCCCACTGTCAGTATTAGATAGATCAATGAGACAGAAAATTAACAACTATATTCAGGACTTGAACTCAGCTCTGGACCAAGTGGACCTAATAGATATCTACAGAACTCTCCACCTCAAATCAACAGAATATACATTCTTCTCAGCAGCATGTCACACTTATTCTAAAATTAACCACATAATTGGAACTAAAATACTCCTCAGCAAATGCAAAAGAACAGAAATTATAACAGTCTCTCAGACCACAGTGCAATCAAATTAGAATTGAGGATTTAGAAGCTCAATCAAAACCGCACAACTACATGGAAACTGAACAACCTGCTCCTGAATGACTACTACGTAAATAACAAAATTAAGGCAGAAATAAATAAGTTATTTGAAACCAATGAGAATAAAGACACAACATACCAGAATTGCTGGGACACAGCTAAAGCAGTGTATAGAGGGAAATTTATAGCACTAAATGCCCACAGGAGAAAGCAGGAAGGATCTAAAAGTGACACCCTTACATCACAATTAAAAGAAATAGAGAAGCAAGAGCAAACAAATTCAGAAGTTATCAGAAGACAAGAAATAACTAAGATCAGAGCGGAACTGAAGGAGTTAGAGACACAAGAAACCATTCAAAAAATCAATGAATCCAGGAGCTGGTTTTTGAAAAGATCAATAAAATAGACCACTAGCCAAACTAATAAAGAAGAAAAGAGAGAAGAATCAAATAGACACAATAAAAAATGATAAAGGGGATAACACCACTGATCCCACAGAAATAGAAACTACCATCAAAGAATATTATAAACACCTCTATGCAAATAGACTAGAATATCTAAAAGAAATGGATAAATTCTTGGACACATACACCCTCCCAATACTAAACCAGGAAGAAGTCAAATCCCTGAAGAGACCAATAACAAGTTCTGAAAATGAGGCAGTAATTAATACCCTACCAACGAAAACAAGTCCAGGACCAGATGGATTCAGAGCCAAAGTCTACCAGAGGTACAAAGAGGAGCTGATATCATTCCTTCTGAAACTATTCCAAACAATAGAAAAAGAGGGACTCCTCCCTAACCCATTTTATGAGACCAGCATCACCCTGATACCAAAACCTGGCAGAGACACAACAGAAAAATAAAATTTCAGGCCAATATCTCTGATGAACGTCCATGAGAAAATCCTCAATGAAATACTGGAAAACAATCTGGCAGCACATCAAAAAGCATATCTACCATGATCAAGTCAGCTTCATTTCTGGGATACAAGGTTGGTTCAACATGTGGAAATCAATAAATATAATTTACCAAATAAACAGAACCAATGACAAAAACCACATGATTATCTTAATAGATGCAGAAAAGGCCTTTGATAAAATTCAACACAACTTCATACTAAAAACTCTCAATAAACTAGGCATTGATGGAACATATCTCAAAATAATAGGAGCTATGTATGACAAACCCCTAGCCAATATGATCCTGAATGGGCAAAAGCTGGAAGCATTCCCTTTAAAAACCAGCACAAGACAAGGACTCCCCTCTTTCACGAACACTCCTATTCAACATAGTACTGGAAGTTCTGGCCAGGACAATCAGGCGAGAGAAAGAAAGCATATTCAAATAGGAAGAGAGGAAGTAAAATTATCTCTGTTTGCAGATGACATGATTGTACATTTAGAAAACCCCATCGTCTCAGCCCCAAATCTCCTTAAGCTGATAAGCAACTTCAGCAAACTCTCAGGACACAAAATCAATGTGCAAAAATCACAAGCATTTTTATACAACAATAATAGACAAACAGAGAGTGAACTCCCATTCACAGTTGCAACAAAGATAATAAAATACCCAAGAATATAACTTACAAAGGATGTGAAGGACTTCTTCAAGGAAAACAACAAACCAATGCTCAAGGAAATAAGAGAGGACACAAAAAAAATGGAAAAACATTCCATGCTCATGGATAGGAAGAATCAATATCATGAAAATGGTCATACTTCCCAAAGTAATTTATAGATTCAATGTTATCCCCATCAAGCTACCATTGCCTTTCTTCACAAAAGTAGAAAAAAACTACTTTAAATTCTATATGGAACCAAAAAAGAGCCCATATAGCCAAGACAATCCTAAGCAAAAGGAACAAAGCTGGAGACATCATGTTACTCAACTTCAAACTATACTACAAGGCTACAATAATCAAAATAGCATGATAGTAGTACATATATATATAGAGAGAGAGAGAAGTACACATATATATATAGTTATACTTACATATAGTAGTGTTTGTGTATATATATACACACACACACCAATGGAACACAGCAGAGGCCTCAGAAATAACACCACACATGTACAACCATCTGATCTTTGACAAACCTGACAAAAACAAGCAATGGAGAAAGGATTCCCTATTTAACAAATGGTGTTGAGAAAACTGGTTAGCCATATTCAGAAAACTGAAATTGTACTCCTTACTTACACCTTACACAAAAATTAACTCAAGATGGATTAAATACTTAAATGTGAGACCTAAAACCATAAAAACCCTAGAAGACAACCTAGGCAATGCCATTCAGGACAGGCATGGGCAAAGACTTCATGACTAAAATACCAAAAGCAATGGTAACAAAAGCCAAAATTGACAAATTGGATCCAATTAAACTAAAGAGCTCCTGCACAGCAAAAGAAACTATCATCACAGTGAACAGGCAACCTACAGAATGGGAGAAAAATTTTGCAATCTATCCATTTGA
This sequence comes from Trachypithecus francoisi, assembly GCF_009764315.1. NCBI lineage: Eukaryota > Metazoa > Chordata > Mammalia > Primates > Cercopithecidae > Trachypithecus > Trachypithecus francoisi. The sequence goes on from NW_022681458.1 coordinate 101,872,205, forward strand.
CAAAGGGCTAATATACAGAATCTATAAGAAACTTAAACAAATTTACAAGATAAAAAACAAACAGCCCTGTTAAAAAGTGGGCGAAGGATATGAACAGACACTTCTCAAAAGAAGACATTTATGCGGCCAACAAGCACGTGAAAAAAAAGCTCATCATCACTGGTCATTAGAGAAATGCAAATCAAAACCATGATGAGATACCATCTCATGCAAGTTAGAATGGTGATCATTAAAATGTCGGGAAACAACAGACGCTGGAGAGGATGTAGAGAAATAGGAACACTTTTACACCATTGGTGGGAGTGTAAATTAGTTCAAACATTATGGAAGAGACAGTGTGTTGATTCCTCAAGGATATAAAGCCGGAAATACCATTTGACCCAGCAATCCCATTACTGGATATATACCCAAAGATTACAAATCATTCTATTATTAGGACACACGCACATGTATGTTTATTGCAGCACTATTCGCAATAGCAAAGACTTGAAACAAACCCAAATGCCCATCGATTATAGACTAAATAAAGAAAATGTGGCACATATACACCATGGAATACTTTGTAGCCATAAAAAACGATGTGTTCGTGTCTTTGCGGTGACATGAATGAAGTTGGAAACCATCATTCTCAGTAAACTAACACAGGAACAGAAAGTGAAACACCGCATGTTCTCACTCATAAGCAGGAGTTGAACAATGAGAAGACAAGGACACGGGGAGGGGAACATCACACACTGGGGCATGTTTGTGAGAGGGGGGCAAAGGGAGGGACAGCATTAGGAGAAATACCTAATGTAGATGATGGGTTGATGGGTGCAGCAAACCCCCATGACACCTGTATAACTATGTAACAAACCTGCACATTCTGCACATGTATGCCAGAACTTAACATATAATTAAAAAAAAGAAGAAGAATGTGTGAAGATGAAAACATATAGACCTCTCAGAAAACATTAGTATATTTTCCACTGTTTTTTACATGAATTTTTGTTATTTATTTTATTATACTATAAAAATAAATCCTTTGTAAAAAGCAAGATATATCAAAAGTCTTAACTTTTATTTTCTCATAAGTGTATTTTGCTATTTGTTGTATTTATGAAATACAGACTTATCCACATATACTTTTATTTAAAGCATCTTATTACATAGATGGTTGCAATCAGCTACTCATTCTCTATTTTGTAAAGTGCACAATTTGGAAATGGAAAAGGAAAAGCATTTCCAGTCTTTTCATGAAATTTATTATTAGAAACCATAACAGTATAGACAATTTTCATAATGTCTTTTTCCAAAGATTCAAAATTTCAGTAGAGTCACATGTATCTGCAAACATAGGGTAATTGCTCCTGGGTGATGTTTTAAGAGCTCTTTTGACACGATCATTTTTACTTATGCAGAGATAAAATTTATAGATCGAATGTCATAGAAACAAGTTGAGAACCTTGATTAACCAGATTTGAATGTCCTGACAAATTGATTTCTCTGGTCAACACACTGTTGTTACCTGAAGAAGTCTCTCATTTCAACTTGCATTATTGAAAATCTTTCAAGACTGTAATGTTCAATGTTCCTGGTTTCATGAGACTACACTGCTAAAAGTGACTCCTTGTTAACTGATTCTCTTGAAGTGTTCTAGGGTAATTATTCACGCATCAGCTCCAGTATAGAATATTACAGATGTATAATGTGTAAAAGCTAGGAGTGATTAGTCATTTGTTTACATTTTTAAACTGAAATTCCTGATGTGAGCTTTTAAAAAAGAAAACACCTAAACCATTTGTCTTATTCTCTTAAAGTATAAAACAAACAAAACAATCGTTTTCATAAAATTAGTATTCTGATTATTTGATTTACAAGTATTTATGGTTTAAGTGTGCTTCTAAGTTACTGAGATTCCTTAGGGATCAATGGAAAACAGTAATGCCAAGCAGGTATTTCCGTAATAAAACCCAGAGATGGCCAGGTGTGGTGGCTCACACCTGGAATCCCAGCACTTTGGGAGGCCTAGATGGGTGGGTCATCTGTGGTCAGGAGTTTGAGACTAGCTAGACCAATATGATGAAACCCCCTCTCCACTAAAAAATACAAAAATTAGCCAGGCATGGTGGCAGATACCTGTAATCCCAGCTACTCGGGAGGCTGATGCAGAAGAATCGCTTGAACCCTGGAGACGGAGGTTGCAGTGAGCCAAGATGGTACCATTGCACTATAGACTAGGCGACAGAGCAAGACTCCAACTCAGAAAGAAAAAAAAAAAAAAATTCTTTTTTTTAAAAACAAACAAACAAAAAACCAAATCAGGGATTCTCAAACTCACACTACTGACATTTTGGGCTAGATAATTTTTTTTTGTTGTGGAGCAGGGTCTGGGGGTGGGCAGCGGTGACTGTCCTGTGCCTGTACAATGTTTAGTAGCATCCCTGTGGCACTGCTATTCCTTCAGTGTGACAACCAGAAATTGTCTTCCAACATTGCCAAATGTATGTGTGGTGGAGGGGTGGGATTAAAGTTGCCCCTTTTGAGAACCACTGCTGCAACTTGTTAAAATGAAGCAACTTTTCACAAAATCAGGAGATTTAGAGACCCAATGCATTCTTTAAATGAGTCTCTTCATCGTTACAGATTTGTGATGAGAGAAAATGGGAAAGCATAATGCTGCAGTTAACCCAGTTGGCGATTTAGTTCCACTGTTAAAAGTATAGAAACAGGCTCAACAGAATGCAGGCAAGGAAAGCTACGGTACGGTAGAATTAAATGTGACAGCAATGTTAGATTGAAAGAGAAGATGAAAGTGTTAACCCCTTTGCAGTCCATTTTAGACAGGTGATGCCCAGCCTTCGCATGTGGCTCTTCCTGCCAGGATACCCTGGTTGCTGCCGTAGGAGCTGGCCCCCCTTGGAGCTGCTCTCTGGCCCCAGCAGTGGAAATGGCTCCTCTGCGGTCTGCAGGACAGGAGAGGGTGTGGCCATTTTCAACTGGGAGTTCAGTGAGGAGGAAGTCTACATGGGCGCTGGAAGGTCAGGAGCTTCCAGAGGTGCCAGGAGAAGTGAAGTATTGCAGACTGAGTCCTCTAAATAGCCAGTTGTCTCAGTAAGAAAACGTTAAATTCCTGGAGCAGGAGGGCCGGGCTGGGCGCAAATCTTGCCTATGTCTCTCTGCGACTTTGCTCAAATCACTCAGTGCAGCTCTGCTCCTTTGTAAAATGGTGCCAGAGATTCCCATGTCACAGGGAGGAACTCGGGGCCATAAAATATATGTGATACGATCTGTCATTTTCAACGTATCCTGGAACGGATTCAAGTTGTTGTTGCTGTTACGTGTTGTATACCAAAATAGTGCGTGCCTAGCATGAGTTTCGTGTGAAGAAGACAAGGCTGGCCTTTTCATCTCTTTTTAGTGCCATTATCTCTCCCTTTCTTTCATAATAGTCGCACTCCGGGGTAGTGAGGTTGGAACTCTGAATCTCATCCTGGACGACTGCAAATATTTCTTATTAACCGCCCCTTATTCCAGTCACACAATGGGAGATACGATCTTGTCCTCTGATGTAGGGAAATGGAGGCATGGAAAAATTGGCTTTGTTATCAAAAATAAGGTTGAAAGTTATTACAAAGAGTAGCTCTAGAATTTCAATAAGGAGATATAAAAGCATTCAAATTAACTCAGTAGGCAGTTTAAAGATCAAAGAAACCGATTCATCTGTGATCCAAGATCATATCCTTTTGTTTTTCTCTGAGTGAGTTTGATTTAGGTTGTCATAAAACAAGCTTTAGTTGTTAACACTTTTTTTTAATAAAAACAAAATTTTTCTCAGAAAGATTTTTAGACGCTATCTGGACACATTTGAATCGAAGCAAGAAATTAAGGTTTGTTATTAAACTTCTATGTTCACTCAGACTTCCTTTTTAAAAAATATCTTTCATTACTATGTGGTTTATTTTCAATATTCAGTACTGCTCATCAAGGTTGTGTGTGTGTGTGTGTGTTTTCCTTTGAGTCATACATTCCTTGAGTTTTTACAGAAGACTGAACGCAGAAAAGGGACTTAATTAACTGGTAACTCCTTATACTGATTAACTCTACCTACATTGTGATCTGAGTTGAAGCATCATTTCTATTGACCTATCGTACCATGGCATCGATTTAAGAGTGAGCCATGTAGCTAGCTGTATAGTAGCTGTATAATTAGAGAAAAATGTATAATTATACAGAGCAATAGCTGTGGTTTTATGTGTTATTACTTATAATTCTAGTATAAAATTATTATAAATTAGATTTTTAGAAAATTATTAATTTGCTTCAATTATGTTATAGTTATTGATTCTAGTTCTAAAGTGGAATAATAAGGGATGTCTGCCATAATTGTAAAAAAAAAATTCATTTCACTTCAGAAGCAAATGGATTTAAAGCTTCTTCCTTGTTACCTTCTGTGAACACTGCAAGAAAACTGTTAAAAAATTATACTGTGGAAAGTTTGTGCTAACACACACAAACTTCTCACATTTAGTATGTTCCCATGTAGTACATAATACATTATTTCACAGTCCATAATATAGGGAAGCTGATGTAAGAAGAAATCCACTTCGCTCTTAAGGCAAAACAATTAGAAATCTTCACATTTTTAAACATTAAGTTGTTTTGCTGTATGGGTTGTTTCAGGTTTGTAGAATTTTATGAACATCATATAAAATGGTTGAAATTCTAAATTCCAATTTTTCAAATATTCTAAAAGTACTATACAATTTTATTCATACCACCCAACATAAAGATTGAAATGCTATTAGCATAAATTTAGGAAGGCTCTGTTAAATCCCATCTTTTATCCTAAAATATGTTCTCTCAAAGATATTAAATATATGTCGAACAGTTCTCCACTAGGTCCTTTACTTGCCTGTACAATTAAAATATTAGCTCCCATTTTTAATTGTTCTATAATCTAGAACCGACTCTTCCTTTTCTCAGCTCAGTTTAACTCCTTGGCTTTCATTATGGGCACTACTGATTCATCATGGTGACCTGGATGTTTCTTTTGGTTCTCATCCCAGAATAAATCTTATGCCTTATTATATGAGTACCTATGTTCCTGGATGAACTCTAAATCCTTATTCAGTGCTAAATATTGCACCTGTTCTCAACGTAAGACATGCCATCTATTCCCCTATTAGCTGTTTTTTTCTATGTATCTGTTCTCTAGGAACAGTCCTAAAAGAAAGGCTGAAGGAAATAGAAGGCATGGAAGTCACTCTAACAAGTGGCAGGCATATGCATAATTAGAAATGAAAAGTGCATATATTGTAACTATGGATCTGGAGTTAAATGGGACACAATCCTAGTTAGAATTTTCCAGGTATTCCTTACATTACATATGAATGAATGAATGAATGAATGATTGAGTGAGTGAATGAATGAATGGATTATTGTGTTTCAAACACATTTATTCACATTACACACACACACACACACACACACACACACACCAAGAAAGATATACTGAAGTAAAACAGATACACAAAAAATGGGATGAAATCACCGATGAACGGACTCTATAATCAACTTAAGCATCAGCTATCCTGATATATTTAAACTCTCTATAGTGTTTATTCTGTACAGAAAAAGAAGATGTCTAGCTCATTATTAAAAATCTACATTTAAATGTTAATTCAGAAATATCTACATGTGGTGGGAAATAATTTAACTTAGATGCTTCACTTCCAAATGTTATATAGTCAATGCACTCCTGCTACCCAGAATCCCCATAATGAGAAGAATTTTATGTACAATTTGTAAAACTCAGATAATATAATATGTAAACAATTACTTGCATTTTAAATGCAAACTCATTAAGGACACATGTAAACTCCAAATAGTCAACCTTGCAGAACGTCTTAGTTCCAATAGTTTACATATAAAAATCTGTAAAATAATTGTTTAGGATTTTGAATATGCTTGGAATGGGCTTATTATTTTTTCTCCCCTTCTGCTTGAATACTTGTGACTAGAGAAGACAGCCTACGTTGAGCTAGGATGCTGAAAAGACAATGCTGCTTTTGTCTCTCATGATGATCCTCAATACCAATGCAGTTTGAAAAATACTATAACTCTGAGATTTTCCCACCAGAATGATAATACAAAAATTAAGCTCATATTATTCTTAAGGTATTTGGACGTTAATTAAAAGCAATGACCAAAGTGCATAATTTTATACATTTTGTATTTATATTTCAATAAATACAGGCTGGTGACCAAAGAGAAATTTCAAAATAGTCGAGGTTCTTTACATATGGTTCTTATATCACAAAGGAGAATTTTGAGTCATAGAAACATTTTTAATTCATCTTTTCTGTCCATTTCCTTTCTTCTATTCAAACAGCTAGTCCCTTATTAATCTCTTCAAAATTATCATAAAAATTATTTTCCTTCTTTGGGTACTTTTATTTGTCCACCAGTCAAAATTATCCTCCTGATTCTCAATTACAAAATCTTCTAACAGAAACACTTTTACAAGCCCTTCTTAGCAGAAACAGAAGGGGAAAGAACGGGAATATTCATATATTAATAACTTGCTTCTATTGTCATATATACATCAGTGAGCTTTGATTTATGATAATTTACTCTTCTTATGCTTAGCCAGGGAGAAAGGTTTAAATAGCCTGGGTGTGCTTTAGTGATAGAGTATTAGTTTATTTAGACTCAGTAAAATGTGGGTCATTGATGCATCCATTTCCATTAACGGGAGTTAGCAACTGCTGCATATATCTCATAATTAAATTTACAGTGGTGCCAAGATGAGAAAGCCAGTGATGCAGCACAATATATTATTTTCATCCAAAAGGTGCTTTTCATTGTCTGAAGAGACAGATGCCATGTTCTGATAAGAACTATGTGTGTAGCTTTACTTATGTAAATTATTCAATATGAAATGCTGCCGGTATAAATGGTTTACTTCCCTCCCACATCCTCTACTTTGAACCTAAACAGTTCCTCAGAGAAGCTAAAACGTTTATCTGCAAGAATCTGATTGGAAATTTATCCCAGACATTATCTACTAGTAATTTTCAAGGTAGGTTCTGAATCCAAGTAAAATAATATTTTTTTTTAAGTGCAGTGGATTAAAAAAAATCACTTAAGAAAGGACAGATTTATGGAAGAGGGTTGGCAGACTCTTTCCCTAAGAAAATAGGAATTTAACTGGTGATAACAATTTTTTAAAAACCTAGTCATGGAAAGGTCTCTAGGAATTGTCCTAAGAGCATTAAGCAAACAGAGATATTTATTCAAGAAAACCTACTAAATGAATGTTTGTACCCTTTGATCAACATCTCTGCCATTTTTCCCACCTCTTAACCCCTGGCAACCACCATTCTAGTCTCTGCTTCTATGAATTCAACTCTTTTAGATTCCATATATAATTGAGATTATGTAGTACTGGTCTTTCTATGTCTGGTTTATATCACTTGCTAGTAAATCTTAAGGGTCCTCACCACACATTAGAAACAATGGTAACTACATATTGTGATGGATATGTTAGTTAATTTCAGTGTCGTAATCATTTCATAATGTATATATATGTATGTATGTTAAATCATCATGTACACCTTGAATGTATACAATTTTTGCCAATTATGCCTAAATAAAGCTGGATAAATAGACATTTTACTAAATTTTTGAAAGAACACAAAGAGTCTGTGGCATTTACACTGTGATGCAATTCGTAGCCACTTTTTTCCCTACTCTTTCAGCTCCATGTTATGGAAACTACACTATGGTCATGTGCAGTCAAGAATTTGGGAGCTAATTCTTCCAGCTCCCAGTCTGGGGGCCACAGTTGCACCCAGGAGGGTAGAATGCCAGTGTTTCTCCTCCCACCCAGGCCCATGTTGCAGAAGTTCTATTTTAGACAGATATGACCAAGAAGACTGGTTCTTCTTCTCCATTCACCCACACTCATAGTACAGAAGCTCTGCTTTAGGCACAGTGTGCCAAGAATATTGGGAGCCTGATCTCCCTGTTTCAGCCTGTTCATAGGATAGGAGTGCCACAATGAGAGGCAAGCCATAAAGACCAGGCTAAGCTACCTACTCTGTCTCCAGTGTGCACCAGAGTGGGAGTGACCCTCAGTAAACAGTAAATCCCTGCCTCCTGCACCAGGGCAAGGTGTGGTGGTTATGCCTGAGGGGAAAGGTAAGTTATAAGATAAGGAGGCCTACAGCTTTACCTGAGAACCTTGACTTTATTTGGGACAGATTATGGGGAACTCCATGCTTTAGGACTTTGTCAAGAACAATGGAGATCTTGGTGGAGAGTGATTAAAAGGAAGTTGGTAGCTCCAAGACGCAAGTAAAACAGAGCAGCCAAAAGTTTAATAGCGATAGCCATGATAACAGCCAACTCTTGGGGTGGGAAGATTGTACATATGCATTAGGCATATGCATCAGGAGCAATCAGAGCAGGATTTGACAGCATTTTCAAAGCCACACTTGGATCCATCAACAAAGAGCGGGCACCTGTCATAAGAGACTGAAATACAACCTCTGACCAAAAAACAAATTATATGAACAGTAAGCTGCTTTGACCCAGGGTTGACTTCTGGCAAGCTAGGCTTAGAAATAAAACCACAATCATCCTTCTCAATTTGTAAGACCATGAGCATTCTCAAGTCTGCAGCCTTTCAGAAGTGATCAAAGTATTAAACTATTAGTCCCTGATTGAATATGAGGGGGAAACACTCCCTCATCTGTGGTACAGCTCTAAGCTACTGCATATACAATGACAAAGGGTGAAATTTAAGGGGGCTAAAGCACAACATTGGACAAATAAGTGGTTTGTGCTGGCTCAGGGGTGACCTAAAGGTAACCAGATTAAAAGAAAAAATGAGGAGAGAAATCTGAGCAGGGACATCAGAAATTGTACCACTGGGGGCATAGACTTTTCAGAATTAGTTCAGCTGAGTCACTAAACAAACAAACTGATTAACAAGCAAATAACAACAACTGACCTTTCAACACCACCAGCTTGGATTAGTATGAAGATTTGCTACAATACCTAAAATGTCCAGTTTTCCGCCAAAAATATAAATTATGAGATATACAACAAACATAAACGTGTGACACAAATACAAGGAAAAATTATCAGGCAACAAAAACTGCCATTGACAGATCCCAAATGATACATTTAGAAACAGACTTCAAGGCAGCTCTTAAAAATATGTTTACAGACCTAAAGGAAACAATCTTTAAAGAATCAAAGGAAGATGCTGACAATACTTTGTCAAATAAAAAATATAAATTAAGAAAGATAAGCTATTTTAAAAGAACCAAATGGAAAATCTGCAGTTGAAAAGTGCAAACACCAAAATGAAAATTCACCAGAGGGGCTCAACAGTAGAGTTGAGCTGGCTGAAAAAAAGAATCAACAAACTGGATGTACATAAAGATAGAATATGTAACCTGAAGAACAAGAGGAAAAAAATTAAAATGCACAAGTCTCCAGAGAAATGTCAGACACCATTTACTGCACTAACATACCCATAGTAGAATAGCAGAAAGTGAGGAAAGAGAAAAAGGGACAGAAAAAACATTTGAAGATATAATACCTGAAAACTTCCCTAATTTTATGGAAAACATTAACCTACCTCCAAGAAATGCAACAAACTCCATGTAGGAAAAATGCAAAGAGAACCACACTCAGACATGTAGTCATAGTGTTGAAAGTCAAAGATGGAAAATCTTGAAAGCAGTAAGAGGGAAACAACTCATCAAGTAAAAGAGAACTCCAACAAAACTATCAGCTGACTTATTAGAATAGAGACCATTAGATAGTGAAATAACATATTCAAAGTACTGAAAATTCAGACACTCCATCAACAAACAACTTAGCAAAACTGACAGAAGGGAGAGATAGACAATCCAACAATAAAAGTTAGAGAACTTAATACAACAATTCTCAAGACTCTAACAGATCAACTAGGCAGAAGATTCATAAGAAAATAAAAGATATGAACAACATGATAAACCCACTAACAATTATCTTTAGAACACTTCACCCAACAGCAGCAGAATACACATTCTTCTTAAGCACACATGGACCACTTTCCAGGATAGAACTATGAACTGTATGCTAGTTCATAAAATAAGCTTTGGTACATTTAAAAGGTATGAAATAATATAAGCATATTCTTTAAACACAAGGAAATTAAACTAGAAATCAATAATGAAGGATATTTGGAAAATATGCAAGTATAATAGTAGAAATTAAATACACTCCTGAATAACCAATGCATGAGGAAGATATCACAAGTGAAATTAGAAAATACTTTGAGATGAATGAAAATGAAAACATAAATACCAAAACTTATGCAGTTAATGCAGTGCTCAGAGAGAATAGTTGTATATACCTATATGATATTAAGAAAGAAGAGAAATCCCAAATAAATGACTTACACTTCTACCTAAAGGTACCAGAAAATGACAGCAAACAAAACTTAAAGTTAGCAGTATGAAGGGGATCCTACAGACTAGAGTGGAAATTAATGAAAAAGAGAGAGGAAGACAAATAGAGCAATTACATGAAATCAGGAGCTTGAAATAAGTTGCAATCAGCAAGTTTAACTTGACCAAGAAAAAAAAGCGAAAGGACTCAAATTATTAAAATCAAGAGTAAAGGAGGGAACATCACTACTCAATCTTACAGAAACAAAAAGAATTATAAGGACCATCATGCATAACTATATGCCAACAAATTAGATGAAATATACAAATTCATAGAAAGACAGAGATTAGCAAATCTGACTCAAGGAAACAAGATAAAACATCTGAATAGACTACACTAAAGATGTTGAATTACTAGTTTTAGATTTTCCACAAAGAAAAGCCCAGATAGCTTCAAGGTTAATTCTACTAAACAAAAGGAAGAATTAATACCAGCTGTTTGCAAACTATTTTATAAATAAGGAGAGAACACTGCCTAATTCATTCTATTAAGCAAGTATTATCCAGATTTCAAAACTAGATAAAAACATTACAAGAAAAGAATGCAACAGACCAATATCCCTTATGAATATGGAGGCAAAAATCTCAACAAAATACTAGCAAACCAAAGCTATCAACATACAACGTAGGTTATATACCAGGACCAAATGGGATTCTAGAATTGCAAAACTGGTTTAACATTTGAAAATTAGTGTTAATATTAATAGAATAAAGGGGAAAATGTGATAATTTCAATAGATACAGAAAAAGCATTTGAAAAATTTCAATACCCTTTCCTTATGAAAATTCCTCAGGAAACTTGGAGTAAAAGGGAGCTTTATCATCCTAATAAAGGGGAATAAAACCTACAGGTGACAACATACTTCATAGTGAAAGACTGAATGCTTTTCTCTTAAAATTAGGAGCAAGAGAAGAATATCTGCTCTCTCCACTTGAAATTAACCTTGTACTAGAGGTTCTAGCTAGGTCAGTTAGGTAAAAATAAATAAATAAATATATAAAAGGCATACAGATTTTAAAAAGTAAAGATATCTCTCCTTGTGTATGACGTGACTTTATGTGTAGTAAATCTTAAGAAATCCACAAGCTACTTGAACTTACAGATGAGTTCAGACAGCTTATAGGACCCAAGATTAGCATACAAAAATCAATTGTATTTCTGTACACAGTAGCAATGAGCATTTTTAAAATCAAATTTAAAATTGATGTATAATAGCATTTTAAAAATCAGATGTTTTCTTGAATTAACTTAATAAAAGATATGAGAAACATGTATGCTAAATACACACCATTCTAAGAAACTAAAGAAAACCTAAAGAAATGGGACATTCCAGGTTCATGGATTGGAGACGTCATATTGTTTGAAGGGCAATATTTCCAACTGATCTACAGTTGCAATTCAATTCCTAACAAAATCTCAGTTGGCTTTCTGCAAAAATGAACAAGCAGATAAAAATGTCTATAGAGTTGCAAGGACCATAGGGGAGAATCTGCTGCTAGGATCATTCAGGTTGTTGGCAAAATTATTTCTGTGTGACTGTAAGATTGAGATCCCATTTCTTTGCTGGCTGTCATCTGGAGGCCACCTTGCACTTCTGGAAGTCTTTCTCAGTCCTTATATGTAGCCTATTACATCTCAGAATCAGCAGTGGTGTGTAGAATCCCATGCCATCACATCTATTCTGCCTCCTCTTCTGCTACATCTCTCTGGCTGACTTTCTCTTAAACTTTTGAGGGCTGATATGATTACATTAGCTCACCAGGATAATCTGTGATAATCTGTTTCTTTTATTTATTTATTTACTTATTTATTTATTTTGATTTTTTGAGACAGGGTCACTCTCTAGCATGCAGTGGCATGATCACAGCTCACTGCAGCCTCAACTTCCTGGGCTCAAACAATGCTCCTACCTTAGCCTCCCAAATAGCCAAAACTATAGACACACAGCACCATGCCTGGCTATTTTTTTTTTTTTTTTAATTTTTATTTTGTAGATACCAGGTCTTACTATGTTGGCCAGGCTGGTCTTGAACTCCTGGGTTTAAGCAGTCCTCTTGCCTCAGTTTCTCAAAATGCTGGGATTACACACATGAGCCACCACACCCAGCCTGTTTCCCTATTTTAAAGTCAGATTAGGAATCTTAATTGTCTCTGCAAAAACCCTTCACAACAGCGCCTAGATTGGCATTTGATTGTATAACCAAAAGACAAGGGTTTTTAAGGGGATAGTTTTAATATTCTACCTACCACATTTTATTTTTTCATACTGCTAAAGTATTAATGCCCATAATGTGACCTCAAAATCTTTTTTAAAAGATGTAGATCATTAAAAAAATTAAAAATTGAATCACTAAACTATTACCTTATTATTTAGAAGATTGAAATTTGTATATATTTCCAGGTTGTCCAATTTATACTGCACATGTATGTCAGTCATTTTATAAGATCCTGCCAAATATAGAGTAATATCCCTAATTGTTCTGGCTAGTTTTTGATAACTAATTACCTTAGATTTTGTTACAGCTCATTAATTATTTTAAAATTAGATCTATTTCATTTTACTTTTATTGTTGCTTTATTTTAATTATTGATGAAAAGATGTCTTATGAGATACTGTTTAATATCACAAGAGATATTTAGCATTAATTAAAAATTGAGCCTTCTATACAGATAGAAACATAAGACTGAGGTTTATTCATTAAAATGTTTAACAAGCTCTAGGATAATACTTAGCAAGATGTCACAGTTCTAGTGACATTTATTTTGAGAAACCTGTAATAGACACTGCTCAGACAGTAAAACTTCCTTTTATTTTCCTTCTTTGTATACTTTTCACATTTCTTATCTTGAACTTGGATATTTACTTTTTAGGCTAGTTAGTGAGAGTTGACTTATACACAGAAGAACCTCATCTGTGGAGAAAAGAATGATGCAAATGTGAAGAGAGAAACAGAAGTAAAAGACCAAAGGGCCTCAGACAAACTGATCGAGTGATTGTCCACATTTATGGCTATTTTCATTGATATTTCTATATCCCTTTAATAATTCCACAGTTTTACTTAATCCATTGTCAATAGACTTCTGTCTCTTTCACCCAAGGAAACCTTAACCAATCATGTCTTTTGTGGGCACATGGATGGAGCAGGAGGCCATTATCCTCAGCAAACTAACACAGGAAAAGAAAACCAAATGCTGCATGTTCTCTCTTTTAAGTGGGAGCGGACTGATGAGAACACGTGGACACAATGGGGGAAACAACACATACTGGGGCCTGTTTGAGGGTGGGAGGTGGGAGGAAGGAGAGCATCAGGAAGAATAGTTCATGGATGCTGGTCTTAATACCTAGGTGATGGGATGATCTTTACAGCAAACCACCATGGCATACATTTCCTGTGTAACAAACCTGCACATCTTGCACATGTATCCCTGAACTTAAAAGCTGGAAGAAAATAAAAAGGAAAACCTTAACCAAGACAAAATTTTCCCCCAAAAGTAATCAACCTAGAATTCGGTAACTCCTGGTCAAATGCCTTCTATAAGTGTGTCATGCAAAGTTACTTGATATTTAATTATACATGAAAAATTCTATTGACTTGATTACTTGGGAGTGACATTAGAAAATACTATGTGTATATTAAAAAGTGAAAATTGTAAGTGAAATTATAAGTGAAAATTAAAAGTGAAATTATAAGGGAAAATTAGTGAAGTATTATCTTTTAATGGGAATTCAATTTTTAAGGGTTTAATTGTTTTAAATGTTTCAGGAGGTAAAAATCACTGGGCAGAAACAAACAAGAGTTGCTGCCGGTTCAACAATCTGGCTGTTTATCATTATACCCAACTTACTTGGAATGCCCAATAATTATTCTCAGATTCCTCTATAGTAATTTTTCTTCTGTATGGTAAGAGTGACTGTGAATCAAGTGTGACATAAATGGCACCACTGCATCAGTGGGACCTGCTGAGAGATTCCTGATCAGCCCCGAGATTATGGTGTAGGAAATGAATCACTAACATAAATACCAAATTATTAATCAAGGAGCATGAAGTAATCTCCAATCTAATCTAGGTAGGTATTAGTAAATGAGTTCTGTAAGAGGGTAGAGACTTAAACACATGATTAAAAGTTGTGGTTGGGGGCAGTTCTAAGAACCTTTCTAATAATCAAAGGAATTGAGACGTAATATACAAGATACTTGTTAGAGACTGGCAAACACCATGAGAGAAGGTCCGAACCACAGCCTTCTGGCAGAGTGTAACATCAATGTTTTTGTCTCTTTATATAGAACAGAGAGGGATGTTGACTCAGAAAAGCCAAAGCGTTTCAGGACCTAAGCTGAACATATGAGGAGCAGAAAAAATGTTAGACAATCAAAGAGGTATTAGGACAGATGGAAGCAGATGAAATTATTAAAAGTCACATACATGTGATGGGGTGAAAGATATACATCTTTTAACTGTCACATATGACTCACTCAGCAATTTAACAGTGAGCCCCTATTAATAAGTTTTTAGCTTAGCATTAGATTTTTTAAAATATACTTTAAGTTCTAGGGTACATGTGTGCATGGGAGCATTAGATCTTAAAAGAAGTTCTGTCACCTTTCATGTTTTGATTTGTCAAGGGAAAAGTTGATTTCAGGAGGTGAACAATAACGTTGACTTTGTGAAACTGCAAATGCATCAGAGAGTCATGCTGAAGGAATCACTCATCACAGTTCAATCAGAAAGCTTTAAAGGAAATGGATTCAACCAGTAGCCTACTTAATTTATTTAATACAGGCTGAAACAAAAAACCACTTTGATGATTATCAAATGAAAAACAAAAACATAAAAAATGGTAGTGACATCGGATTCTAATGTGAAAAAGCAGTGCATTAAAAAAGGAAGATACAAATAATGTTGTTATTAGAGTGATAACATCCAGAGGGCTTCTGTTGTTTTGGTGAGGAGGTATTTTATAGCTTCGCTGAAATATACCATTTCTAATAGTGAAAAATATACTCTTAGATTTATAAAAAAGTACTCAGTGTTTCCCCTTTTGTATCCACATGATGGCTTCCTTCTTGACTCACTATTGTGCAATACTAAGAAAGCATTTTATAGCTTTATATTGAGAAACAGTATTAATGACAGCAGTGTTTCTCTTATTTCAGCCATTTATTTTAAAGTAAAACCAATTTTGAATATGGTAATTATTTTTAATTATGGCTAATTTGAGAAACAATTAACCAACCAAACAAAATCCACAAAAACAAATCAAAAACCCAGCACTTGAAAATGAAAATATTAAGTAAGCATATTTTATACGTCAATATTCATACATATATATGCAACAATTAAATTCAGCATTTGCTGACAGGTGCTGGAGAGTATCCCTGCATTTCCACATTTTGCTATATTACAGTAATAATAAGAGATTGTTAAGTATTGATAACTTAATCAAGACAGCAATTTTGCTGTAAATTTTAAAGTCCTCTGACAGTATGATCAAATCCATAATTATAAACATCATATTCTTCTATTCTTGTCAATCCATATTGGCCATTTTGCCTTGTTTTTCTAGTCTGACCTTTTTTAAATTTATTTGCTAAAATGAGCTGATGACTTGCCATTTATCATTATTCTATAATATCCTTATGTATTAAATTATTATACTATAATACATTACATATTTCATTCAAGTTCAAACACAAATATATGATATTCACATTCCCAAAGTTAAAAATCAAGTCAGATTATATTTTGTAAGATTTTAATGCCTAAGTTGCTTTTGGTTGAGAGTAAAGAATATTGAATACAAATTTGTGCACTAATTGTTCTCACTCATAAGTGGGAGTTGGACAGGGAGGGGAACACCACACACCAGGGTCTGTCAGGGTGGAGGGCTAGGGGAGGGACAGCATTAGGAGAAATACGTAATGTAGATGATGGGTTGATGGGTGCAGCAAACCACCATGGCACGTGTATACCTGTGTAACAAACCTGCACATTCTGCACATGTATCCCAGAACTTAAAGTATAATAAAAAAATTTATGCACTAATCAAGATTGTTTTCAAAAAATCTAATAAGAAAATTAAATATTGGATAAGTTCTGTGTAATCCAGATTACTTGTCTTTGTTTTAACCCTCGCTATTTCTGATCCACTGAGAAATACAGCCTAAAAAATAATACACTAACTACCTAAATAAATAACAAATTTAAAAAGCATTGATATGAAAGCACTTCACCCTTGAAATGAAATGTTCCCGTGATGATTAGAAGAAAACAAAGCCAAAGAAGAATCACTTTCTAGCTGCTGCTTTCCAGCCTCAGTTTATTATTTCTGAACTGTGAATTTTTATCAAATATTTGGGTGGATGTATTCTTTCTTTGTCATTTCAAAGATGCTTTGGTATTATATTTTTTATGAGACTAGAATAAGGATATGGGCCCAAATCAGGACTTGATTATTTCATACACTTCAGAATACTCAAATTGAATGTCACTTTTCTAAAACCTGTATTTCAGTTAAAATTTTTATACTTATTTTCTTTGAAAACTCAGCAGTACAATTTTGTATTCCTTTGATTTTCCAAAAGTAATTCAGGTTCATTGAAACCTCACTATAAGGTTATCCCAAAGGTTAATGTCATATGAATGTGCACTGAGTAAATTACTGAGAGATGTACATATTATTTCAATGTGTTTCTGATAGATCTAGCTTTATACTGAACCCAGTCTGTAGAACACCATAATAACAAAAATCAGTCAAACATGATGTTAATGAGATTAATGTAGTACTAGAATTAAAGACATGAAAAATACGGGAGCATTTAAATGTATCATATCACTTAAAATTACAAAGTAAGTAATATATAAAACATTGCAATTACTTTTGATTTCACTTATTCAAAGTTCCTTTCAAATCTGAATGGGTAAGAATAATGAAGATTCAGGAAGCCTAGTTCCTTAAGAGTCATGAGTCACATTGCAATGTCCTAGAGGTTAAAAGTGCTTCCAAAGTTGCATGTCATGGAAGTAGTTATTTAAGAACATGAGGCTGGATGCGGTGGCTCATGCCTGTAATCCCAGGACTTTGGAAGGCTGTGGTGGAGGATCATCTGAGGTCAAAAGTTTGAGACCAGTATGACCAACATGGAGAAACCCCGTGTCTACTAAAAATACAAAATTAGCTGGGCGTGGTGGTGCATGCCTGTAATCCCAGCTACTCTGGAGGTTGAGGCAGGAGAATCGCTTGAATCTGAGAGGTAGAGGTTGAGGTGAGCCAAGATGCCATTGCACTACAGTCTGGACAACAATAGTGAAACTCCATATCTCAAAAAATAAAATAAAATAAAATAAGATGAAGGAATGTAATAGTTAACTCCATAAAACTATAAAACTTGATTAATAGTTAACTCCATAAAACTATAAAACTTGAATGATTATCAATCCATTGGACAGAAATTTTGCTAATAGCTTTCTGCAGATGTCATATCTTTTAATTGAATCATATGTTTTAAATTTTGAAATAGAGGTGATATGTTGAAGTTATTGATACTGAGACACACAGAAAGTTAATGTAAATGAATTTTATTATATTTAATATATTTCCTCAAAGAATCCAAAGCATTTATATATTTATAATTAAACTATGTGTGTAAATGTAGGGGTTTTTTTTATAGACAGGGGAAAAGATAATAATGAAAACGTAGTATATTAAATGTAATTTATAGATAGATACTTAGTGTTTGTTTTAAAGCATAGATTAATCCACAGAGTAAGAATTCACACATTTTGAAAGTTTTAATCTACTGTAAGCACAGGGAGTTCTGGGGGTGCATGCAAAGGCAGCAGAGCATTTTATTATTACCACTTTACCAATGAAAGCCTGGTCTTTCATTCTCTAGCTGCTTAGTTTTCCAAGAAACTTTCATCTATGGTAGCTAAAGGTGAGTAGGCTTCCTTCACTGGAAAAGACATGCTAGAATATTTTGCGGGGTGGGTAGGAGTGGCTAGTTTGGATCTTATTAAGTTTGATGTTTATAATCTTGATGCAGCAGCTTAGTTTCATGTCTTTTCCCAGTGGCTTTGGTTCCAGTCTGAGCCTGCTGTGAAGAATGATTATTATTGTTGCCAGTTGACTGCTCTCTCCATCTGTGCATCAACTATGGGAGATATCCGCCCTAAAAAAAAAAAAAAAAAAAAAAAAAAAGGCTCTGGCTATTGCCTAGTGAGAGGGCAATTATAAACAGCTGCATTTCAGATAGGCATAGTGTAGTCATGTACATCAGCCAATGCAATGCATGTGCATAGTGCACTACCACAGAGAAAATTGTCTTTCAGGAGGTAGAGGTTAGGGAGAACATCATTAAAGAGAACAAATTAATGAAATAGAAAAAGTAAAACATATCTCTTCTCCTCTTAGCCTTTTACAACACCCTGTTTTCTTCTTCCCATTTCCCACTTTCATGTATTTCCTGTCATAAAAAGAAAGTAATCTAGAAGAATAATATCATTTTCATCAACTGACTTTTTTCCTCTAACAGATTCAATTCAATTATCAAGCACAATAATTCCCTCTTACTTCATATCTTGAACATTAAGCCTTGATGTTGAGGAATTGGTGGAACGCTTCCACCTTAATCCCTTCACAGACTTTCTATAATATCAAGAATCCCTTGAAAGATAGAAAAATAGCTTGGTATACTGAGATATAAAGAGTTTTTCAAACATGAAGCACAGCAAGAAAAAAGAGATGGATGGAGAGTCAGGAAGAGAAGATGATAGCATTATCAACAAGTATATAGCCATAAATTTGATCTGATGAGAAAAGACATGGACATAAAGGTAAGGATGAACTTAAAAGTTATAGATCAAAGATGAACAAAAATGGAGAATGCATATGTGTGTGTGCATGTGTGTATATTTTTTTGTGAAATTTCACTTTTCATTAGTCTTCTTATAGCTATTTGTTAAACAAAAAATGTGTCTGTACTTAAAAGTATATTTCTAAGACTTCTAAAATACATTAGTGGCTTAAACTTAAATCTGCAATAGATTTAAAGACAGGAAAACATCCACGACAACATTCTTAAAATTTATGAAGTGAAGATCCATTGACTTATGATTTTGGTTTGTGGTTGTCTTATTTTACTCTTTACATCTCCTCTTCTCTATTCAGTAAATTTTTTTCTGAAATTCAACCACTTTCCAAATTTAGCCTAAGATTAGTACTATGGTGAATTCAAACATGGAAAGGTAATTATAATAATCAAAGATAACGTTTAGTGAGTCATCTATGCCCAACTCATTTGCTTTTTGTTATAACTGTACGTGACAGGTAGTCTTGTTATCTTTATTTTGTATATGAAAAAGTTGGGTCATTGAGTCACACTAAGATTGTATCACTTTGCAAAAGTAATTAATTCATAAAAAACTGTTTCCTGACCATCTATATGTCAGGTCTTATTGTAGGCAGTGTTTAATATAGTAATAAGCAAAACAAAATCCCTGCCTTCAGAAATGTTACATTCTGGTAGCATGATGTCTATCCCCAACAACCAAGAGAGAGACTCAAAGATGAAAGATATTACATTCAATTGGGAAAAACTGAGGAAAGTCTTCAGAAGAGAATGATTAATGTGGATCTTCAAAATGAGATCATTTGTACATTCAGAGATAGAGAAAGAGCCTGCCTGGGAGAGAGAAGATTATAAGCAATAGCAGACATGGCATAAAAGTTCATAAGGCCTTCTCTAGCAAAAGTCACTTAATCTTAAGCTTAGAATCAATTACAGGAAATATTATGAGGTAGTTTGAAAGATTCTAATAGTGAGATATGTCTGTTCTATATTATTATTAGCCCTTTAAAAGAGTAGGTTAAATGTTATTTTCAAAAGACCTATTTAGATGAACTAAAAATTTATTTTAATACATATGAAAGAGGTAATTTTTTAAAGTGTATTTCTTTAAGTATTAAAAAATTAACACTCCAGAAGTGATATCAGCAAGATGGCAAAATAGAAAGTCCCAGCCCTCGTTCCTCCACAAAAAACATCAGTTTAACAACAGCGTATGAACCAAAGCACCATTATGAAATGCTAAAATCCAGTTACGAAGTTGTGGTATTTCAGGGGAGCACAAAGCCAAGAGCAGCTACATTGAAAGGCATAGAAGAGTGGTTTAATTCTACCATGCTGGCCCTTCCTTCAAGCTGGCACAACTCAACACCAGGGTAGAACACTCTAATTTACTATCTCTCAAGGGAAAGAAAAGAGTGCACCAAGCACCCAATATTCTGGTTTTTCTGAGGACTGCCTGAGGGACTAATTTCTGTTTTACCCCATGAGCACTGATGAAACAAGTATAGTGTGTATTTCTGGGGGCCACTTAGAACCAAGAAGAGTAGCTGGAAGCTTGATATGGCCAACATGGCTGGGCAAAATCCAGCTAATGTACACAACTTGAGAATTCTCCTTCAGAAGGAAAGGAGGGAGTGGAGTGTGGATGTAATGTTCTAGCTTCTTAGAGGGCTGTACAAGTGACCAGGATACGTCTCACCTGCCTTGCTACACTGACAAGATGTTGGCATACTTCAGATGTTTCATGGCTGATAAGAACAAGGAAGAGCAGAGTGCCTTGATGATACAGACTGACATCACGGAGAGCAAAAACTTATGAGCTTTTGGTAAAGTAACTGCCAATTATTTCTAACTGAGGAATTGCATTCACAGGTCCAGAAAAGTATTATTTCTTCAAAAGATTTCAGAGGCTCCCAGAATCTCTAGCTGGGCTGTTGGTGAAGGTCTTTCCCTGTGCAAAGTCAATCCATAAAGACTGGGATATGTGGCTGCATTTTCAAATGTTTATATCCCAACACAATGTTATAAGACAAATGAGTCAAACACTGTCTCATAGACAAGGACACTATATAATTATAAAATGGTCAACTCATGAGCAAAATGTAACAATTATAAATGTGTATGTGTCCAACATCACAGCACCCAAATATTTGAAGTGGACAATGGCATAACTGAAAGGAGAAATAGTAACACAATAATAGGCACTTTCATACCCCACTTTCAATATTGAAAAGAACATCCGGCCGGGCGCGGTGGCTCAAGCCTGTAATCCCAGCACTTTGGGAGGCCGAGAAGGGCGGATCACGAGGTCAGGAGATCGAGACCATCCTGGCTAACACGGTGAAACCCCGTCTCTACTAAAAAATACAAAAAAAAACTAGCCGGGCGAGGTGGCGGGCGCCTGTAGTCCCAGCTACTCGGGAGGCTGAGGCAGGAGAATGGCGTAAACCCGGGAGGCGGAGCTTGCAGTGAGCTGAGATCCGGCCACTGCACTCCAGCCTGGGTGATAGAGCGAGACTCTGTCTCAAAAAAAAAAAAAAGAATTAAAAAAAAAAAAAAAATCCAGACAGAAGATGAATAAGAAAGCAGAGGGCTTTAATAGCCCTATAGATAAAATGTACCTGACAGGCATATACAGAACAATCTACCGAACAGCAGCAGAATACATACTTTTCTCAAGTACACAGAACATTCTTCAGTACAGGTCATATGTTAGATAACAAAATAAGTCTTAACATATTTAAGAAGGTTGAAATGATAACAAGCATATTTTCTGGTCACAATGGAATAAAACTAGAAATAAATGGCAAAAGGAAAACTAGAAATTGACAAGTATTTGGAAATTAAACAGCACCCTCTTGAACAACCAACGTGTCCAAGAAGAAATTAAAAAGGAAGTCAGAAAATACCTTGAGACAAACAAAAGTTAAAACGCAATATACCAAAACTTATGAGATACAGTAAAAGCACTACAAAGAAAGTTTCTAACAATAAATGCCTACATTAAAAATGAAGTAAAGATCTCAAATAATCTAACTATACCTCAAAGAAGTAAAAAAAAGAAAAAAACTAAGCCCAAAGTAGTAAGAAAATTATGAAGATTAGAGCAGAAATAAATGAAGAATATAGAAACAACAGAAAAAATAAATCTAGAGTTATAAAAACTCAATAAAATCAGAGAGAGAAAACTCAAATAAAATCAGAAATGAAGAAGGAGACATTACAGAACGTTACAGAAATGGAAAAGTTAATAAAAGACTATGTACAATTATGCAACTACAAATTGGATATCTTAGAACAGCTGGATAAATTCCTATCAGCATACTATCTACCAAGACTGAATTGAGAAGAAATAGAAAGTCTGAACAGATCTATGACCAGTAAAGAGATTTAATCAGTAATCAAAAAATCTCCCAACAAAGAAAACCAGATAGCTTCACTGATGAATTCTACTAAATATTATAAAGAAGAATGAACATGGATTCTTCTCAAATGATTCCACAACAAAACTTTCAAACTCATTTTATGAGGCCAGCATGACCCTGATACTGAAGCCAGGAAAAGACATCACAAGAAAAGAAAATACAGGTCAATATCCTTAATAAATAAGATCCAAAAATCCTTAAGAAAGTATCAGCAAAGTGAATTCAATGGCACATTAAAAGGACCACATTAAAATATATCCCATGCACCATGACCAAGTGGGATATATTCCTGGGGTTTAAGGATGGTTCAACATACTAAATTCAGTCAATGGGATACACTTCATGAGTATCTTGTAGATGCAGAAAAAGAATTTGACAAAACTTAACCCTCTTTTTTGGTAAAAAAAAAAAAAAAAAAAAAAAACTTAACAAACTAGGAATAGAAGGTAATTATCTCAGTGTAATAATGAATGTGTATGAAAAGCCCACAGCTAACATAACAATCAATGGTGATTATGAAAGTTTTTCCTCCAAGATCAAGAACAAGACAAGGGTGCCCACTGTTGTTCTGTTGTTCTTCTATTAAATACAGTACTGGAAGTCCTAGCCAGAGCAATTAGGAAAGAAAATAAATAAAAGACATTCAAATTGGAAATAAATAAAATTATATGGCAGGGTCTTATATGTAGAAAATTCTGAAGACTCAGAAAAAGTAATATTCAATAAGAAAATTGAGAAAAGAATCCCATTTATAATAGCATTAAAAATAATATAATAGGAATAAACTTAACCAATGAGGCAAAGCAGAAAACATTGCTGAAAAAAAAAAACTGAAAAAATAATGGAAAGACCTCCTATGTTCATGATCAGAAGACTTAATACTGTGAAAATGCCCATAATATTCAAAGTGATCTACAGATTCAAGGGAATCCCTCTCAAAATCCTAATGGCATTTTTTGTTTTTTACAGAAATAGAAAAAAAAATCTAAAATTCATATGGAACCCCAATGGATACCAAAGAGCCTAAATCACCTTGGGGAAGATGAGCAAAGCTGGAGGACTTTCATTTCCTCTTTTTAAAACACATTAATTACAGAGCTACAGTAATCAAAACTGTGTAGTACTGCTATAAAGGCGGACATTACTTCAATGGAACAGAACACAGAGCCCAAAAATAAATCCACACATAGTCAAATGATCTTTGACAAGAGTGCCAAAAGTGGACAGTGAAGAAAGGGTAGCCTGTTCAAAAAATGATGTTGAGTAACTGGATATCCACATGAAAAAAAAAAAAATTAAATTATACTCTGTTTTACACTATAAAAAAATCAACTCAAAATGGATGAAAGACTTAAATGTAAGATCTGAAATGTAAAATTTAAAGAGGAAAATATAGGGGAAAAGTGTTATAACATTGATATCATTCATGTTTTTTTAATATAATACCAAAAGTACAGGCAACAAAAACAAAAATAGACAAGTGAGATTACATCAAACTAAAAATATTCTGTGCAACAAAGGAAACAATCAACAGAGTGAAACCTAAAGGTGGGAGAAAATATTTGAAAACCATATATCTGATAAAGTGTAATGTCCAAAACATGTAAGAGACTCATTCAACTCAATAGCAAACAGCAACTAAAAACTCTGATTTTAAAAAATGGGTAAAGGACTTGCATAGGCATTTCTTCATCTTTGTCCAGTGAAGACATGCAAATGACTAATAGAGTTATGAAAAGATGCACAATATCACTCCTCAAGAAAATACACATCAAAACCACAACGATGTATTACCTCATAACTATAAGGAAGGCCATTGTCAATAAAATGACAACAAATAAAACTTTAAAATGACGTGCTGGCAAGGATGTAGAGAAATTGAGAGCCTTGTGTGCTGTTGGTAAGCATGTAAACTCTTTCAACTCCTATCTAAAACAGTACGGAGATTTGTTTAAAAAAAAAAATGGAACTACCACATGATGCAGCAATACTTTTCTGGGTACTTCTTCAAAAGAATTTAAATCAGAATCTTCAAGAGATATTTGCACTCCCATGTTCACTGCAGCATAACCAAGAGGTGGAAATAAATTAAATGTCCCTTGATGGTGAACATGTGGTATATACATATGACGGAATATTAATCAGCTAAAAAGAAAGAAATTCTGTCATAAGCTACAACATAGATGCACCTTGAGGATGTTAAGCTGAGTGAAAGAATGTTAAACCAGCCACAGAAGGAAAAATTTTGTGTGATTCTACTTATATGGGGTATCTAATGCTGTTGTCTCATTGAAAAGGAAAGTAGAAAGGTGGTTGCCAGGGGATGGGAGGACAGAGAAATAAGAAGGTGCTATTGAGTCTATACAGAAATAGTCATGCCAGAAGAAACAGTTTTAGAGATCTGCTGTACAACATTGTGATTATAGTTCACGAATCCGGACTATACATTTAACAATTTGTTACAACAATAGGTCTCAGGAGTTTTTTTTACTACTACAATTAAAAATCTTGAGATCATTTTTAAATTGGCAAACATGCCTGCATAAAGATCTTTCAACATACAAATAAATCGTAGTACAGTGTAAAATATGTGAATTTCTCCTTACATTTAATAAGACTTCAAAGTAAAGATAGGAAACAATATATCAAGTAGAGTGTATTTGAGAATGAAAAAATAGGTGAATTTATATTTGACTATAAAAATTATGTAAATGATGAGTTAATGGGTACAGCACACCAACATGGCACATGTATACATATGTAACAAACCTGTACGTTGTGCACATGTACCCTAGAACATAAAGCATAATTAAAAAAAAAAAATCAGTACAGCCAAGCAAGAATTGACAATTTGAGTTTTCAGAATTGAAAAATATTATATGTTTTATATAATCATTATCTATGGTTTACAGATTTTATTTTTATGATACATATCTCTATGTAGTAGTACACTGAGGACATAGCAAATATGCAATAAATACTTACTAAACTGAAGTGAACTAACAAAAACCATTAATTACACCATTTCTAACAACCAAAAAATAAAATAAAAATAAAAAATAAAAACAAAACAAAACAAAATTAGTGTTATTCTTTGTAAAGAAAGTGAGAATGATAGAATTCTGGTAATTATTCTATAGTGATTTTCCAACTTGCTCCCCAGTGGAATCATTCCAAATCCCCCCTATACAGAGAATGTCAATCTGAAAGACAAATTTAAGTAGTGTTCCTATCCTTGAAGGACAGGGCTGGGGAGAGGGTCAAGTCTGCATGCAGAAGGTCTTTTCTTCTTTCCTTGCCCCAAAGATTCCACAGAGCACTGTTTAAAAGCTCCTGATGGAGATGTAAACACAATAAAGAAAAAAAATAATAGCTGTCTACTTTGGGAGGCCGAGGTGAGTGGTTCATTTGAGGTCAGGTGTTCAAGACCAGCCTGGCCAACATGGTGAAACCCCATTTCTCTAAAAATACAAAAATTAGATTGGTGGTAATGGTGTGAGTCTGTAATCCCAGCTACTCAGGAGGCTGAGGCAGGAGAATTGCTCAAGCCTGGGAGGCAGAGGTTGCAGTGAGCTGAGATTGCGCCACTGCACTCCAATCTGGGCAACAGAGTGAGACCATGTCTCAAAAAATAAAATAAAATAAAATAAAATAAAAATAACTGTCAAATATTGAGAATTTACTATGGGCTTGGAGTTGTGCTAAGCAGCTTATGTCTTGCCTAAATTAATCCTCACAATAGTCTTCTGAAAGAGATATTATTTTTGTCATTTTATGGATGAAAAACAATTATTTAGTAATTAGCCAAGGCCACTTACCTCATGAGTGGCAGAACCAAAATCTTACCTCAGTTGACCTCATGTAATCTAGAGCCTTAACTGCTCTACTTTATTGCTAGGAGAAAGCCTTACCTGGTGAATAAAGCTCCACGTGGAATTTTCTGTACTGAAAGCTACATTTTCACTGCATCAGACGGATTGGATAATTGCCAATTTTTCACATTTCTCTTGAAAACACATTTAATTTAAAGTTTGTCTAATGTTAGGTCATTATCATCACTCTACTATTAGAGAGAACTTATTCAAAAGATGGGCAATAGTCTGGAGATTAAACTGTAACTTTTTATGTTTTTTTTTTTTTTTTTTTTTTTTCTGAGACAGAGACTTGCTCTGTCGCCCAGGCTGGAGTACAGTGGCGCAGTCTTGGCTCACTGAAGGCTCTGCCTCCCGGGTTCACGCCATTCTTCTGCCTCAGCCTCCTGAGTAGCTGGGACTACAGGTGCCCACCACCACGCCCGGTTAATTTTTTTTGTATTTTTAGTAGAGACAGGGTTTCACCGTCTTAGCCAAGATGGCCTCGATCTCCTGACCTTGAGATCCACCCGCCTTGGCCTCCCAAAGTGCTGGGATTACAGGCATGAGCCACCACTTCCAGACAACTTTTTATGTAATCTTAAGGAGTTCTCAACCTTCCCTGATTCTGTGATGTTAGTAAAAATCAATGAC